>NC_057797.1:471384124-471584841 GCF_018294505.1 Triticum aestivum | reverse complement strand
TTTTGTGTCCTATGGTGTTGCGAGTCTACAACCCGCCATGGCTGTAGCACTGTGGCCATGTCCGCCGCCATCTCCACCTTTTCCCCGGTGATGGCTGCGTGTGCGAGATTTTTTGCTGGAGCCCGCATCCGCATGTGCTACAACCGGCCACTGAATTCATGCCACCAACCACAACATCGCCGGCGGCCACGGGGCAATGTTGTTGTGTGCGGGGAACAACCCCAAATTCTTTTTGCTACATCGGCTTTTTTTTGCTGGAATCGGCGTCAATTTTTGCTACCACCATCTAAATTTTTTTGCTGGAACCATGGATCTTTTTTTTTGTTACCACCATCTTTGGATTTTGGTGGAAACAACCAATTTTTTGCAACCACTGGCTTTGTGTTTTGCTGGAACTAGCATACATTTTTGCTACAACCGTTGTCAATTTTTGCTCAAATGTTTTTGCTACATTCCATTCACTACGGAGTTGCGCCCGTCACGGCGGCGATGATGATTTTGCTGGAACAGTAGTTGATTTTTGCAACAACCGACAAATGCTTTTGCTACGTCCATTCATGGCAGGTTGCGACCCGCGGCGATAACAATAACGTTTTTGCTGCAACCGCCATATGCTTTTTGGTACAACCGACATGTTTATTTGCTACAGCTTTTTTATGATGCAATTGGTGGCCATTTTGTTCGTGGAAACTCATGCGGCAAGGTACACTACGAGCTTGCCGACGAGTGTTGCGGTTGGCGACCGTCGTCACCGGAGTGCTACAACCATGGACGACAACCGAGGCAACGCACCAAAGTGCTACAACCATGGACGACAACTGAGGCAAGGTACAGTACGAGCTTGCCGACGAGTGTTGCGGCCGGCAACCGTCGCCACCGGAGCTACAACCCCGTGGTATACGCAGTTGCATTCGTGGATCCGGCGAGGAACACAAGAGGCGACAAAGATGGTGCTGCGACCGGCTGCGAAAGGACAGCGGTGGTCCAAAACGAGGGCAGCATGGGTCTGGATTTGTGTGCAGGATCCAGCGAGGGGCGGCGGCGCTACCTTTTTCTCGTGGGGCGGGGTGACGAAAGAGGAGGACAGATATGACGGTTACGCGCGTCCAGATCGAACGGCTCTGGGTGGACCGGCCGAATTTGCGCCGGCGCCTAGCATCGCCCATTTATATTACTCAAGCATATCAACATTTCTGATGGGGTTTTTTCATGTAGAAAGAGGATTGTATATTACTAACATATCAACTTTTCCGATGGATTGTAACCAGACGTGTCAAGCACATTCATAGGAAAATGCCGGTGGCAAAAACTGGAGATGTACATCCCCTGACGGAGATGTGAAGTATTTTGCAGGGAAACGTTTCGACTAAAATAGAAGGGTACAGCATGGCGTGAGCATGCTTGAGTTCAGTATCTTGCAACGCGTACAGAATTGCAGATTACGTATAAAACTAAAATGCGAGAGTTTTGTCCAATATCACAGATCTAGCAATGATCGTGCATTATTGCAACGCAAGTTGCCATAATTCCGTACAAGGACGATGATCATCTGCTTATCTTAAATAACAGTGCAAAAACGGACAGAAAAATATGATACAGGTGTGTCGGGGCAATCGTCTTTGGCAGCTACTCTAGTCGCAAAGGATGATTGGCGTTGTTCGGAATGGTCTGGCAGTGGGTTCGGAGCTGGCGCATAGGAAGATCAAGGGAGGCATTTTTTACAACACTTTGGGAGGGAGAAATGGTGTTGCGCCAATTTTGGCTCTGTCCCCTTGAGAAGCTCGCTACACGCGCCCCTCTGTCTGCTCCACCGTGTATGCTTCCTCCACAACTTGTTCGGAATTGGTTTCTGGGCTGGTCAGTAAAGGCGAGATCTGTGAACCGTTGTTGGCAAAAAATTATCTGTTTAGGGCACATCTGAATTTCGGAGAAAGAACTCCAAAAAGATACTGAATAAGCCATTTGCGTAGTTTTAGATCATCAATTTGAGGAATTAAATATGTGTTGTATGCCATGGAAAATATATCACTAGATTTTTGTATGGATGTAGTTTCTAAATATATATTTGTTGTCACATATAATGTACATATTTAGATAGTTAAATCGTCGATCTAAAACTACACGAATGACTTGCATTTGGTTCCAACAATTTTTTTATGTCGGGACTAGAAAAATTCCCTAACAAATCAAAGACTTTTTTAAGACTTTTTCTAAAAGTCCTTAGAAGCACCTACTTGAATTTCTTTTCTAAAAAGTCCTAAGAACTAGAAAAAGTCGTAGGACTAGAAAACCAAACACCACCTGTTTAAATTAAGATAAATGATAGGAATCAACAAGATGGATTAAAAGGAAAATAAAAAGACAGAAGAAAATGCTTGCAGACTCTTCGTGTAAATTAATGATACAATTTTGTGCATATCTAAATGTGTCCTAGACAAACCCTTAATGATAATAAGACTTAGATGTGCAATACTTAGAGCTCATTTAGACGTGCTTTAGCAAAACTGTTCTTCAAAACCACCATGAAATTTTGTTATGTTCACATTTGTTACAATTTGGGAATTAGCCATTCAATCAGTCTTACTACAAAGCAGACGAGAAATTTCGTGAAATATTAATCGTTTCAATGCCGCTCTAGGCAGTTCTCCTATCAACCTGTATCACCATCCGTCCGACGTGTTGTGCTACGAGTGAAGTAGGAAGAACAGGTTTAAAAATGTGAAGCCCTGATGTACACGAGACGCTATTGGTTAGACGCGGCGTTACAAGGGCACGCGTCGATCTTCCAGGCGTGTAACCGCGGCAGCTCATCCGATTAGGGTAGCCCGCTGCCACTTGACTTACACCTGGTTAACATAAAACACTTTTTCCTCTGTTGCCAATACATAAAAACCATGATCAGAAAAACAACCAAATAAAGGGGGGGAAAGGCCGTCCTGCAAAGCGGGATGTGGCAGCCAGGTCGTGAGCAAACGCGGATGTGAACATGAACCGCGTACGCCCGTGGAATACCGGCCGCCGAGAAAATCCAATCGAATACTCTTCGTCTCGCTGGGTATGGGAGGTGGCCAAGGAACCGGGGTCATCCCTGGCACCACATCACCAGCTTAACTCACGAGAGAAGGACGAGAGAGAGAGAGAAGAAAACCCAAAATCGGTAGCACGATTCGGTGGTGGGATGTGTCAGATCTCGACAAGAGCGAATCCGTGTGGAAAACCCGAAGAGACGCTCGGTCAGATGATCGACTGGTTCGCGTGTGGCTGGTGGTCAGAAGGCGCTCGGCCACCGCCGAAGCCGGCCGCGCGCCGCTGAACCAGCGAAACCAAAAACGAAACAACGGTCGGCAAACAAGAGAGATCCAAACAAAACGCCGGCGATAAAAGAGGAAGAGGGGAGATTCTTCTACTGCCGAAGCGGAACACGGGGAGAGGTTTCGGCGGCGCTGGTTATGTATATAGGGCGCATGGAGAGGTTCTCGCGCTAGGGTTTTCTGACGACTCCCCCGTTGGCGTGAATGGGCCTGCTACCCAGGGAGCTCAGTTCTGTAGCCTCAACCCAACCATGCGACCCAGGCCCAGGAAGAGGCCCGTCCATTCATATTGCCGGGACGGGATCTCATTTTTGTTTTTTGTTTTTATTTTTTATTTTTCTTTTATTTTCGTTTTTATTACTCTCTCCGTTTACTTTTGTAAGTCGTTTCAGACAACTTAAAATAGGATGTTTTACACATTATCTGAAATATCTTCAAGATCTTATAAAAGTGAACAGAGACAGTATTACTTTTTACTTTTCTTCAAGTTTATTTACATATTAACAAAAAGTGTTCACAAATTTCAGAGAAGTTTATGTTCTCAAAGTTTGTTACATATTCAAAAAATATTCATGTTTCAAATACGGTTCAGGGATATCAAAAAATGTTCACGGTTTCAAAAAAAATCATAATTTCAAAATATGTTCCTGCCTTTCAGAAAAAAAAATCACAAATTTAAAAAGTTTAGGGGTGTACTGTTTCAGAATTCAGAAAAAAAATGTCGTCGGCTATCTGTGCATCGCCCCACCAATGTGACGCAAAGATCAACAGATAGGAGCTCTCGGAAGGTTGTCATTTAATTCTCCCTGCATCACTCTGTTCAATCCTCTCCACCATAAACACTACTCCCTCCAATCCAGCAATTTTAGTACAAATTTGCGAGCATTAACCACACCTCTAACGGGCATGAGCCCTTGCTCTAGCTGCTAGGCAGGCAATGCTCGCAAAGGTGGATTGGGCGATGTGTGTTATACATGGAGGTCGATTGGGCAGGTGGGACTGGGCAATGTGTGTTGTACGCGGAGCCGGTAGTGGCGGAGCTAGAAGCAGGTTACGCCTGGGGCTATGATATGTTAAGTGATAAACTTCTATAATTTGCTATACTTTGTATGAAAGAATTATAAGGGAAGTTGTTATTGGGCCTGGGGCTATAGCCTTAGTTGCCCTGGGCCTGTCTCCGCTACTGCACGGAGGTCTAAGGATGAAAGTGGTTAGGATAATGTTCTTCTAAACCGGTTTTTTAAAAACAGTTTTTAGAACAAAGAAGGTATTCGCCAAAGGGATCCTCTGTTGTTGTACTTGTTTCTTATTCGTGCAGATACGTTATCAAGCCTATTGTTGTTTGAAGAGGAAGTTGGTGGCATGGATGAGATCAGGGTGTAAAGAAATGCATCATCAGTACTACACCTTTTTATTCGCTGATGATTCTCTGGTTCTTATGAAGGCAGATATGACTAATGCAACTTCTCTACGACAAGCTCTTGATACGTATTGCAAAAATTCAGGCCAAATGATTAGTGTAGCAAAATCAAGTGTTTTTTCAGCCCCAATATGCATGCAACATTGAGAACTGATATTTGTGGATGCCTCAATATTAAGACCGAAGCTCTGTCAGATAAATACCTTGGTTCACCAGCTCTAGTTGGAGCAGACAGGAGTGACTGTTTTAATCATTTTGTTAAAAGAGTTTGTTCACAAACATGTGGTTGGAATGAGAAGCAGTTGTCCATAGAAGGAAAGGAGATTTTATTAAAGTCAGTAACTCGGTCAATCCCTGTTTATGCAATGTCCATACTTACAATTTCTAAAGGGTGTGCAAAGAAATCACAAATCCAATCGCAAGATTTTGGTTGGGGGAGGATGAAAATCAAAGAGAATGCATTGGTGGAAATTACGTATCCCAAAAAGATGGAGGGATGGGCTTTCGAGGCATCCACTCTTTCGACTTAGCAATGTTTGCAAAGCAATGGTGGCGCCTACTTGATGATCAAGAGTCCTTATGTGCCAGAGTTCTTAATGCAAAATACTACCCAAGGTAGTCAGAATCCCGATTTGACTGCTAGAATCCTACGACTTCACGACCCTACGAAAGCATGTCGATCCAAATCCCACTATGAATCCGAATCAGGTAGAATCCATGTCGAGTCACGATCCAAATCATAGAATCCTGTACAAAACTGTACAATCTCGACTATGCTATGGACTACATCCGATTCTACTAACTTATCTAAGCTGTTTGCTTAGTTGTAGCAAAATAGTATGCCATCATCCAAACCCCTTTTCATATACCTTATGGACCTTTATTCCCCTCCTAAGTCCAAATGCTCAGCCGCGGACAGCTTTGATCCAGCTCTTAGAAACCCTAGATCGAAATTGAGGATCAGGCTTGTCAACATATGGAATTAGCGTGAAAAGGAGGATGCTTCAAGATTGATCGGAGAAGGAGAGCAAGACCCTTCAAGGTTTAGCATTGTAGGTCAGATAGACAAGTGATCGACTATTCGCGCACTCTAAAAAGAACATTAGTAAATTTCATGCATTGCAGGTTTAAATGTTCTATATATTTCCCTCTCATATATGTTCCATACATGCGAGCTACAAGGTAGGTTAGCCATAAAAAGAAGTGGAATACAACTAGCATTGATGTGTATATTCTTTGCTCCATATTTAGTGTCAAAACTCTATAGAACCCATATAAATTTTTTGTGTGCATACAAAATATCTTATTTGAGTAAATCTAGTAGAATCCTCGATTCCACGACTCGATCTTACGACTCGATTCTGTCCGAGGAAAATCGATCCGACTCCGAGTCCCGACTCTGACTACCTTGATACTACCCCTCCGAAAACTTATTATATGTCGGACTGAAAAAGGGCGCCTTGTTCACTTGGCAGAGCATATATGCCGGCATTAATAAAACATTTAAACAAAGACATATTTGTTCACTTGGCAGAGCATATATGCCGGCATTAATAAAACATTTAAACAAGGACATATTTGGAGAACTGGAACGAAGAGAAAGTGAATATCTGGGATGACCACTGGATTCCCTCGATCCCGTCAAGGAAAGTCGTTACCCCTAGAGCAGGTGTCTTGATTACAAAGGTGAATGAGCTTATAGACCCTACTACTAAAAGTTGGGACGAAGAACTTCTCCGTGATATTTTTAGCCCAATAGATGTTAACTGTATTCTCCAAATTCCATTAAGCTATAGCTCCTTTGATGACTTTGAAGCCTGGCATGGTACACAATCAGGACACTTCTCTGTTAAAACGACATACCACTTGGAGTGGAAACATCACTTTCAGCATACTGGAATATCGCGGTCTGGGCCATCCTTAGAGGACCCAATATGATCGATTCTATGGAAAATGCAAATTCCGGGCAAGGTCAAAAAAATTTGCTAGCGGACGCTACATGAGATCCTACAACTTAAGTCTATACTTGCTAATAGACATGTTGGAAGTATTGGCCAATGCCCAATCTGTGCGCAAGGAGTTGAGGATGTCAATCACCTGCTATTTCAGTGCAGCCGTGCTGTGGAGTTGTGGCGATTACTCAGACTTTCGGAGCTGATCTCACAGGCGGTGTTGGTTGACAGATCGGGTTCGGCAGTATTAGAGCACTTGCTATGTTTGCCTAACAGAAATATGCCTAATTTACCTTCTGTTGGTCTTAAGGAGGGCATTGATGTAACATGTGGTGGCTAAGGAGACAGCAGACTCACCAGAATCAGGGTCCCCCAAGTAATAGAAGCTCTTTAGCTATACATGAAATATGGCAAAAACTTTCAATTCGGAGGAATAAAACGAGCTGGGTTAACATGAAAGAAACCAACAGGTGGTTCAGTTAAAGTGAACGTGGATGTATCGTTCCATACTGAGAACAGAGGCGCCACTGGAGCAATTGTAAGAGATGATCATGGAGTATTTCTGGAGCGTCATGTTCCCCTATATACCTTACATTAGTGATGCATCTACACACTGTTTTTATCCTGACTGGTATGGTAGGATCTATAGAATTTATGCATTGTGTTCGTTAAACTAATGAGGCATCCCACTCGTTAGCAAAATTTGCTTATGATAGAAATTCTTCTTCTAAGTGGGTCAATGAACCCCCAAATTTTCCAGTGAATGCCATTGCAAATGATGTAACTATTACCAATTCAATAAAGCAGCCATGATGGCATTCCCTAAAAATAAGATTGAACGAACAATCATCCAGGAGCTCCCATCTGCCTATCTTTGCGGCAGATTGGCAGGGCAACGCAGAGACACTTCCGGGATGAAGCAGACGGCATATCCACTGCCACCCACAAAGCAAAATTACACTAATCTTCATTACTTTAATAATCATGTTGGTTTAACTTTTGGTTCACACACATGTGGACTCTGCCAGCTTGCATCCCTTAGATCACCATAACACAAGACAGTGTGAGCTGAGGCTGCTTAATTTTCTGAGATTAATTAATTTCAACACCTTGTTTCTTTCTCTATGACCAACCTCTCTTGTAAATAGATTCCTAACATGTCAGCTCAAAAGAAAAACATTCCGAACAAGGGCTGAGCATGAAAACAGATGAAACTTAAAACCTTTACACTGAGCAACGCAACACTGAAATACTAACTGAAGAATCTCAACTCTATTACTCTAATAATGCCAGTTTCCAATGAAAAAAAAGGCATAATAATAGTATACAGCGAGAACATCACCGCAGCTTCAACAGCACGGATACCTCATCAGTTAAATCAGCTGGTCTGGCCAGGAAAGCATGCAGACCAGATAAACAACAGCAGTCTAATAATCTTACAGCAACATGCCATTACAAGAGACACCGCATTGTTTACCTGTACCACTGCTTTCCAAGATATGCCAAATTTGCAGATGAGCAAAAACCTACCACATCTCCCTGCTTTTCTACATTGTACTCCAGGGACATTGCCCTACGCTCTGGATTCCAAGGCAAGGGTAATCTTCTTCCTAGGACCCTGAAAGAACATGCACCTTAAGCTTGACCTTTGCGACTAGAGGCAAAGTATACGCATGCACAAATAAGAATGCAGACTTACAAAAGAGTTACTTTACATTCAATTTGGCATTAACATACGTGCCATATCCCCGGACAAAAAATGTAAGTGCAGGCAGTAGTTCTGTAAAGCAGGTTCAGTCCAGTTCCTCAGAAAAATGATGCATTCTAACTACGTACTTATGTGTCCTTGTGGTAGGAGCTTGTACCCTACCAGGCCTGGGGCGTAGGTTGTAGGGGAGGGAGGGGAAAGGGCGAGGGCTGGTGCGCGGCGGCCGGCGGCGTGGCGCCGTCCTTGCGATGGGAGCAGCGGCGGCGAAAGCAGGAGGCGGCTAGGGTTTAGGTCTCCCGGCTCCCTAAGGGAAGCCGAGCAAATATTGATTGCTTCTTGCTTGATTAGATTGATACATCTCCTCTCCTTATATAGAGAGGTTTACTTGACTCCTAAGCAAATGATCCTAATACAATAAGTTACTTGACTCCTAAGCAAATGATCCTAATACAATAAGATAATTGGGCTAAGCCCCTAATTAAGATACTTGGGCCATAACCCACTGGGCTAAGCCCCTATGCCGGTCATAACACCTTGTTTAACAGTTGAGTCTACAGTTTATGCAAAATATAGCCAAACCATACTGAAATTACTCCTTAGATGAAGGATGTGAGAAGCCAAGAAATGCCTATTGTTGCAAAATTAAAGATCCGGCATGATGTGGTGCTCTTACCATCGGGATGCCCAACGCCTTGAGATCACTTTCAGTCATGTGACGTAGGGCCGCCATGTCAACCTGCAAAACAACAATTGTCAACTAAACAGACGAAAAAACAATGTAATGATTTAGGTAAATAGTCAAACCTCCTCCGCCTGGAAGGTAATAGAATACTTCTCAAGTCCAAGTGATTTCAGAAAACTGTCGAGTGGACTTTCAGCCTACAAGCATTCCCAAAAGAAAAGATGTTAGATCAGAAAGCAAAACAAGCCAGAAAGTATATTTCTAAAAATGGTATATCACACATTCCCCAAAATAAGCAAGCTTACTAGCGAGCTACATCATGCACATTTAAAGTTTTATATAAGGTGTTCCACATTGGACTCTCTGCCTTAACCTACATACAACAACACCAGAATTGAAGCAAACTAGAGACGTGGTAATAGTTAATTCTACACACTCCCAAGCGCAAACTAGAGACATGGTAATAGTTAATTCTACACACTCCCAAGCCAAAGATGAGTAATTTCAATAAATGTCGCCAAGGGACAACTAGAGGAGATAAACCTGTGCTGAAAGGTACCTACTACCAAGGCAACATCCAACATTCAGCAACCCATTGTTGGTTAACTAGGGCAGAGGTTTTGAACAGAACAATTCAGCAGACCCTCATCACGAGTTCTTCATACTGAAATGTAGCATGACCACTTGACAGATGATAGAGCTAATGTGATTGTTGCTTTCTTGGAAGTATAACAAAGTGTAAAGCACCATTATCCCTTCATTAAAAGCTTGTATTATGGAAACCAGACTATATATACACACGAGTTCAGGTACACATTCGCCTATAGTAAATCCTACTACCAGGAGGTACCAAACTTCCACGGGGTCCAGCTATAGAAGTACCTATGCTTACATGACAGTGGCTAATGGGATTTCTCAAAATTCTATCAAGGTCGGCATAAGTGATCCAAGGGAAATGCTGAAAACGCACATGTTATCCTAGTAATCTTTGTAGGAAGAGGGCTGTTCTTTGCAAATGAAATGCTAATGAGAGAGCTTAAAATAAAACATACACATAAACTCAATAAATAAAGGCTCAAACCTATGTCATGTAGACAAATATACCACCGGGATCAAGTGTTAATAGATACTCTGTATGGAATAGAAAAACATAGCAAGCTAAGCAAACATAGTGTCACAGCATTATCCAAAAGAGTTACTACAAATTTCATGCTGGGCATCATTTAGAAAGATCAGTTCCAGCAATTGATCTTTCAAGCTATTCATCAACCACTAAATAAAGTCTAGCGTTCTGGTACATGTGGAAAGCAAGAAACTGGGAAACTGTGTATCACCAACAGAATTCATACCTTTGGCTGAGAAGTCTTCTTGGATGTTGATGGTTTTGATACTTTCTTACTTAGGCGTACAGGCCTTTCATCAACAATTTCACGCCTTGTGACTTTCACAACCTCTGACACCGGTTTCCTCTTTTGAGGGTCAACATTTGATGGTTGTGCGTGCATTGTTCCAGATAACATCTCACGTAGATCACGTACCCCGGAACCCTTTTGGCCAGCAAACCCTTGCTGAGAGCTTTTCTTCTGAAGCTTGAATCGCAAATCCCGTGGATCAACTGATCCTTAAGTGCAGACAGATAAGAGTTAAATGGGGCCAAAATAAAAGGTAGGTTGCCTTACTTCATTTAAGATACATCAACAAATAGATTACTTGAAGCTGATTCATCATCCCGGTAAAGATCATGCTTCCATTTATCATCAGTTTGTCGTTGCCTACAGATAGCATACATCAAGAAATCAATACGCGTGAAATTAGCTAGTCTAGTGAAGTGGGGAAACATGATAGTACAATGCTCGCAAGAACTATAGACCCCTTAATAACTTAAACCATGCGTACTAGCAAAGAACATTGATCTTTCTTTTACAAGCAGGCTTAAATACATCAAGGCTCGTGTCAGCAAGCTTTACAAAGTATAAGTTTATACATGAGGATAGAAGTGAACCAACATATCCACCCTCGATACTTTCAGACTAGAAAGCAGGACTATTTTCTTTAGAAATAACAAACTATCTATTAAAAAATCAATAGCAATGCATTGGTGATTGATTCTGCAACAGTTCATACCTCAGTTACATAAGTTACTGCTAGATTGAGTAAAACACCGTGTCCAAGGTTACATCGCTAGCTTCTAGCTCCCACAGGCGCTATCAACTAGTATTATCCGAGCTCATTCCATAGTCCATACCATGATACTCAACATATGAAATCACAAATCCTCAGGTAAAACAGTAAAGCAAGCGCTTGACCAAAAAAAAGGATTATCCAGAAACCTACGCTGCAATTCCCATGTTATGCTGCATAATGACGTGGCGTCCAACAGACCAATTCATGATATTTGTCATGCAGAATCATTGAATCTGACACCACAATTTCCATCGCTCAGACAAACAACACACATCACGCGGCTCAAAGCTCGTCCTTACTCTCCACAACCTCAATTCTAACATGAATGAAGGCATGGAATCTAGGGGCGCCGCCCTCAGCACGAGCAACCTAAAACAAGGCCCTAATTTCCACCATCCCTAAGCACATAGGAACGCACAGAGCGAGAAGCCCCAAGCTAAGGTTACAGAGGGAGCCGTGGCAACGATATGGAAGGAGCAGGTGGGAGCGGAACTTAAGCTGACCTCTTGGACAGCGCGTTACGAGCCCGGCCGGCGGCGTCCGCGCCGCCGCGGTCGGAGGGGAGGTCGGCGTCAAGGCGGTCATGGATGGAGCGCTTGCGGCCGGTGGAGATCTGGTCTGCATACATCTCTGTCCCTGTTCCTACGTACTAGGGGAGGGTGGTTGGTCTAGGGTTTCGACTTTCGAGCCGACACGATATGAGGGATGAGGGAGGGAAGAGAGGAGGAGGGACGGTGGCGAGGCGAAGGAGATGAACGAACGGAGGAAAATGGCAGGTAGGGCTGGGATGCGGGCCCAGTTGTCTGTACACGAATTTATATGGACCCGACTAGCTGGCACCCGAGTGCCCTCCCATATACGGAAAGAAACCACGCCGCGCGGACACGCAAAAATGAAACCACATGCCCCATGTCTTGTCGCTTCACCTGATCGAGCCGATCACGGGTTCCTGTCGTCGGTCCCTCCCCCTCCTTGCATCCTCGCGCACGCTCCACTACTATCCCCAGCGCCCTCACGCACCTCACGCGACCACTTTCTCCCTTTTCTTTGAAAGACAAGTCCGCGCAGGGGTCCCCTTCTTCCTCCTTATTCCTCTTTTCTTCCTCTAAAATAGATTTGCCCCATCAATGGCGTCTTGAAGAACAAGCCGACGCAAGAACCTCTCTTTGCTCCTCCTTGCTCCAAAAATCAGATCTGGAGACAACAAAGGAGAGCCTACCTCCCCCCAAAAAGGTAAGCACCACCTCTCCCGGCTTTCTCTCTTCCCTACTCAACCACCCCAGCCTTGCCCTACTTGAACATCAACTAGTTTTTAGTTTGTTCTTTGATTTGGTGAAAAAAATAAGAGCAACTTGTAGATTGCTTTGAGCCAACCATATGTATGGCATGCATCTTGAGCAACTCTTATGAAACAAAAAGCAACACCAGTACAAAAATAGGGCAACTCTAGTGCGAAAAAATATGCAGGAGCATTGCACAGCTTTGCAGGTACATTGCAACACCAAAACCTAATTCTCTATACTGTATGCATTGAAACAACTCTGTGCGATGGTAGCTGTGCAAAAAGTCTAGAGTTGCCTCTAGGAGGTGTAAAAACAGGGAAACTCTAGTACTAAACACATGCAACTCCCTGTGCATGAAAGCATGTACAACCAAAAAAATATAAAACTCATGTTAGAAGCGGGTAGAAAAAGTAGTAACTTGCATGTGTTAAAACACAACTTTTACATATCAGTATGGTTCTCGCTAAGACACAAATGACAAACGCATAAAAGGACACATAAAAACATATTCGAGCAATCCCACACTAAGGTACTTTGCTACATTGCATATGGTCTCACTAAAAAAAGGCATAAACTACACTAAAGGATAGGCCTTCTGTTGGGGAATGTAGCATGCAATTTCAAAAAAAAATCCTACGATCACGCAAGATCTATCTAGGAGATGCATAGCACCGAGACGGGGAGAGTGTGTCCATGTACCCTCGTAGACCGAAAGCGGAAGCATTATATTAACGCGGTTGATGTAGTCGAACGTCTTCACGATCCAACCGATCCAAGTACTGAACGTACAGCACCTCCGTGTTCAGCACACGTTTAGCTCGATGACGTCCCTCGAGCTCTTGATCCAGTAGAGGGTCGAGGGAGAGTTCCGTCAGCACGACGACATGGTGACGGTGTTGGTGATGTGATCCGCGCAGGGCTTCGCCTAAGAACTACGACGCTATGACCAGATGAGTAAACTGTGGAGAGGGGCACCACACACGGCTAAGAGAACAATTGATGTGCTTTGGGGTGCCCCCTGCCCCCATATATAAAGGAGGGGAGGAGGAGGCCGACTACCAAGGGGCGCGCTAGGGAGAGGGGAGTCCTACTAGGACTCCAGTCCTAGTAGGATTCGGCCCTCCTTTTTTTCCTTCTTCCAGAGGGGGAAAGGGGGAAATGAGAGGGAGTAGGAGAAGGAAAGGGGGGCGTCGCCCCCTTCCCTAATCCAGTTCGGCCTCCTCCCTTGTGGGGGTGCACCAGCCCGTTGTGGGCTGGTTAGCCTTCCTCCTATGGCCCATATCTTTCCTCGGGGTGTTCCGGTAACCCCTCCGGTACTCCGGTATGTACCCGATACACTCTGGAACCCTTCCGGTGTCGGGATACTACCTTTCAATATATCGATCTTTACCTCTCGACCATTTTGAGACTCCTCGTCATGTCCGTGATCTCATCCAGGGCTTTGAACAAACTTCGGTCACCAAAACACATAACTCATAATATAAATCGTCATCGAACGTTAAGCGTGCGGACCCTACGGGTTCAAGAACTATGTAGACATGACCGAGACACATCTCCGGTCAAAAACCAACAGCGAAACCTAGATGCTCATATTGGTTCCTACATATTCTACGAAGATATTTATCGGTCAATTCGCAATAACAACATATTTTATTCCCTTTGTCATCGGTATGTTACTTGCCCGAGATTCGATCGTCGGTATCATCATACCTAGTTCAATCTCATTACTGGCAAATCTCATCATCCCGCAACTAACTCATTAGTCACATTGCTTGCAAGGCTTATAATGATGTGCATTACCGAGAGGGCCCAGAGATACCTCTCCGATACTCGGAGTGACAAATCCTAATCTCGATCTATGCCAACCCAACAAACACCTTCGGAGACACCTGTACATCATCTTTATAATCACCCAGTTACGTTGTGACGTTTGATAGCACACAAGGTGTTCCTCCGGTATTCGGGAGTTGCATAATCTCATAGTCAAAGGAATATGTATAAGTCATGAAGAAAGCAATAGCAATAAAACTAAACGATCAACATGCTAAGCTAACGGATGGGTCTTGTCCATCACATCATTCTCCTAATGAGGTGATCTCGTTCATCAAATGACAAGACATGTCTGTGGTCGGGAAACTTAACCATCTTTGATTAACGAGCTAGTCAAGTAGAGGCATACTAGGGACATTTTGTTTTGTCTATGTATTCACACGTGTACTAAGTTTCCGGTTAATACAATTCTAGCATGAATAATAAACATTTATCATGATATAAGAAAATATAAATAACAACTTTATTATTGCCTCTAGGGCATATTCCCTTCAGTCTCACACTTGCACTAGAGTCAATAATCTAGTTCACATCGTCATGTGATTTAACACCAATACTTCACATCTTTATGTGATTAGTTCACATCTCCATGTGACTAATACCCAAATGGTTTACTAGAGTCAATAATCTAGTTCACATCGCTATGTGATTAACACCCAAAGAGTGATCATGTTTTGCTTTGTGAGATAAGTTTAGTCAATGGGTCTACCACATTCAAAGCCGTATGTATTTTGCAAATTTTCTATGTCTACAATGCTCTGCACGGAGCTACTCTAGCTAATCGCTCCCACTTTCAATATGTATCCAGATTGAGACTTAGAGTCATCCGGATCAGTGTCAAAGTTTGCACCGACGTAACCCTTTACAATGAACTTTTTGTCACCTCCATAACCGAGAAACATGTCCTTATTACACTAAGGATAATTTTGACCGATG
Source organism: Triticum aestivum (assembly GCF_018294505.1). Classification (NCBI taxonomy): domain Eukaryota; kingdom Viridiplantae; phylum Streptophyta; class Magnoliopsida; order Poales; family Poaceae; genus Triticum; species Triticum aestivum. Next base: position 471,569,535 of record NC_057797.1, on the reverse strand, counting down.
TCTAGTGATCCACTCCTGGATCACTATTGTACCCTCTAGCCAAACTCATGGTGAGGTACACAATAGGTCTGGTACACAGCATATCGTACTTTATAGAACCTATGACTGAGGCATAGGAAATGACTTTTCATTCTCTTTCTATTTTCCGCCGTGGTCGAGTTTTGAGTCTTTACTCAACTTCACACCTTACAATGCAGGCAAGAACTCCTTCTTTGACTGATCCATTTTGAACTCCTTCAAAATCTTATCAAGGTATGTACTCATCGAAAGTCTTATCAAGCGTCTTGATATATCTTTATAGATCTTGATGCCCAATGTGTAAGTAGCTTCACTGAGGTCTTTCATTGAAAAATTCTTATTCAAGTGTCCTTTTATGCTATCCTGAAGTTCTTTATTATTTCCAATTAACAATATGTCATCCACATATAATATCAGAAATGCTACAGAGCTCCCACTCACTTTCTTGTAAATACAGGCTTCTCCAAAAGTTTGTATAAAACCATATGCTTTTTCACACTATCAAAGCATACATTCCAACTCCGAGATGCTTGCACCAGTCCATAAATGGATCACTGGAGCTTACACACTTTGTTAGCACCTTTCGGATTGACAAAACCTTCTGGTTGCATCATATACAACTCTTATTTAAGAAATCCATTAAGGAATGCAGTTTTGATATCCATTTGCCAAATTTCATAAAATGCGGCAATCGCTAACATGATCCAGACAAACTTTAAGCATAGATACGAGTGAGAAACTCTCATCGTAGTCAACACCTTGAATTTGTCGAAAACCTTTTGCGACAATTCGAGCTTTGTAGATAGTAACACTACTATCAGCGTCCATCTTCATCTTGAAGACCCATTTAATCTCAATGACTCGTTGATCATCAGACAAGTCAATCAAAGTCCATACTTTGTTCTCATACATGGATCCCATCTCAGATTTCATGGCCTCAAGCCATTTCACGGAATCTGGGCTCATCATCGCTTCCTCATAGTTCGTAGGTTCGTCATGGTCTAGTAACATGACTTTCAGAACAGGATTACCGTACCACTCTGGTGCGGACCGTACTCTGGTTGACCTACGAGGTTCGGTAGTAACTTGATCTGAAGTTTCATGATCATCATCATTAGCTTCCTCACTAATTGGTGTAGGAATCACTGGAACTGATTTCTGTGATGAACTACTTTCCAATTCGGGAGAATAAAACTACCTCATCAAGTTCTACTTTCCTCCCACTCACTTCTTTCGTTAGAAAATCCTTCTCTAGAAAGGATCCTGTTACGCCCATAATGCGGTTATATCTCCCATGTGTCGGGGCACGACTTAGAGGCATAGACGCATGGTAGTTTAGTCGCAAGTGGGGTAATCTTCACACAATCCCATGTACTGAATAAGAAAGGGATAAAGAGTTGGCTTACAATCGCCACTTCACACAAATAACAAGTTAAACATACATCATCCAGAATACGATCAAGGTCCGACCACGGAACCAAAATAAAAGAAGACAACCCCAAATGCTAGATCCCCGATCGTCCCAACTGGGCTCCACTACTGATCATCCGGAAAAGACACAAAACAACGACTAAGATCTTCATCGAGCTCCCACTTGAGCTCGGTTGCATCACCTCACTGGTATCATCGGCACCTGCAACTGTTTGGAAGTATCTGTGAGTCACGAGGACTCAGCAATCTCACACCCGCGAGATTAAGACTATTTAAGCTTATGGGTAGGGTAAGGTAATGAGGTGGAGCTGCAGCAAGCACTAAGCATATATGGTGGCTAACATACACAAATAAGAACGAGAAGAGAAGCAACACAACGGTCGAGAAGCTAGAAGTGATCTTGAAGCTACTTACGTTCAAGCATAACACAAGACCGTGTTCACTTCTCGGACTCCGCCGGAAAGCGACCATCACGGCTACACACGCGATTGATGCATTTTAATTAAGTCAAGTGTCAAGTTATCTACAACCGGACATTAACAAATTACCATCTGCCACATAACCGTGAGCACGGCTTTCGAAAGTTTATACCCTGCAGGGGTGAGGGAGTCCTGGATTAGGGGGGTCTCCGGACAGCCGGACTATATCCTTTGGCCGGACTATTGGACTATGAAGTTACGAGATTGAAGACTTCGTCCCATGTCCGGATGGGACTCTACTTGGCGTGGAAGGCAAGCTAGGCAATACGGATATGTATATCCCCTCCTTTGTAACCGACCTTGTGTAACCCTAGCCCCCTCTGGTGTCTATATAAACCGGAGGGTTTTTAGTCCGTAGGACAATAGACAATCATACCATAGGCTAGCTTCTAGGGTTTAGCCTCTCTGATCTCGTGGTAGATCAACTCTTGTACTACTCATATTATCAAGAATAATCAAGTAGGACGTAGGGTTTTACCTCCATCAAGAGGGCCCGAACCTGGGTAAAACATCATGTCCCCTGCCTCCTATTACCATCCGCCTTAGACGCACAGTTCGGGACCCCCTACCCGAGATCCGCCGGTTTTGACACCGACATTGGTGCTTTCATTGAGAGTTCCTCTGTGTCGTCACCATTAGGCTTGATGGCTCCTTCGATCATCGATAGCGATGCAGTCCAGGGTGAGACTTTTCTCCCCGGACAGATCTTTGTATTCGGCGGCTTTGCACTGCGGGCCAACTCGCTTGGCCATCTGGAGCAGATCGAGGGTTACGCCCCTGGCCACCAGATCAGGTTTGGAAGCTTAAACTACACGGCCGACATCTGTGGAGACTTGATCTTCGACAGATTCGAGCCCCTGCCAAGTGCGCTGCACGGTCATGATGAGCATGATTTAGCTCTACCATCGGAAAGTGTTCAGGAGACCGCACCGGCAACCGCTCCGACCCTCAACTTGGAGCCAATTGCGCCATCCATGGACGGGTGGATAGACCCCGCCATGGAGGCCGTATTCTCAGCGCGATCAAGCCGAGGATCGACCTTACCCTTCACGGGAGCCGTGACGCCGAACTACTGGATTCATCCCCGGCCACGGACTCCGAACCGCCTGCGCCCGTGCCTGTCGAATCCGACTGGGCGCCGATCATGGAGTTCACCTCTGCGGATATCTTTCAGCACTCGCCTTTCGGCGACATACTGAACTCATTAAGGGCTCTCTCCTTGTCAGGAGAGTCCTGGACGAACTATGTCCGGCAGGATGCGGATGACGAAGAAGTTCGCCGCCCACCCACCACCCACTTAGTAGCCACTGTCGACGATTTGACCGACATGCTCGACTTCGACTCTGAAGACATCAACGGCATGGACGATGATGCAGGAGACGAACAGGAACCACTGCCCACAGGGCACTGGATGCCCACTTCATCATATGATGTATACATGGTGGACACACCCAAAGAAAACGACGACGAGGAACGGAAGGACGCAGCGATGGGTTGTTCCCTCGAGAAGCAGTCAAAGCGGCGGCGTAAGGGCCACTCCAAATCCCGCCTCGGCAGAAACAATGATCATATAGACCCACGATAGAGAAGGGTGAGCCATTGCCCGACCACGGCAACACGGAAAATCAAACCGAATAACCCGACTCCGTCAAAGATAACAGTTCGGACGACATCACACCGGACACGCACCCGGAGCAACAGAATGCCCATCAAAGGCTTGTTGCCACTGCGAGGAGTCTGAAAAAGCAGAAGCAAAGGCTCAGGGCTGCACAAGACACACTCAGAATCAGATGGAGTGAAGTACTCAACACTGCAGCGAAGTACAGCGGTAATCACCACACCAAGAGCTACCCGAAGCGAAAGTTGCTACCTGAATTTGATGAGGAGGCCTTAGATCCCCCGCAATTAAAAAACAAAACGGCCATCCGGTCGGATATATGACCTCGTGGCCAACATAGAGCGGCAAACGACGCCGCACATAAGCCAGTAGGCGATCCACGCAAGGGCTCACATCAAAAGGACGGCGCAACCAGATCCATATACGGGCCACGCAAGCGCGCTCCAGCATGCAATGCAACACAACAAACATCCGAACACCACGGTACACCCAAATACAGGGGTGCCGCACACCCCCTATGTTTCATCGATGAGGTGCTGGACCATGAATTTCCAGAGGGATTCAAACCCGTAAACATAGAGGCGTATGACGGAACGACAGACCCTGGGGTCTGGATTGAGGATTACATCCTCCATATCCATATGGCTCGAGGAGATGATCTCCACGCCATTAAGTACTTACCCCTCAAGCTCAAAGGGCCAGCTCGGCACTGGCTTAAAAGCCTCCCCGAAAACTCCATTGGAAGCTGGGAAGAGCTCGAAGACGCCTTTCGGGCAAATTTTCAAGGGACCTATGTCCGACCATCGGATGCAGACGATTTAAGTCATATAACTCAACAGCCCGGAGAGTCAGCCCAAAAGCTTTGGAACAGGTTCCTCACTAAAAAGAACCAAATAGTTGACTGTCCGGACGCCGAAGCCTTAGCAGCTTTCAAGCGCAGCGTTCGAGACGAATGGCTAGCCAGACACCTCGGCCAAGAAAAGCTGAGAACAATGGCAACATTAACAAGCCTCATGACCCACTTTTGCGCGGGCGAGGACAGCTGGTTAGCCCGATGCAGCACCAGCGACCCAAGTACATCCGAAGTCAGGGACGGAAATGGGAAATCACGACGCAGCAAAAACAAGCGCCGGAATAAAGAAGACAGCCCGAAGAGCACGGTGGTTGTAAGTGCATCTAGTGCCACCCCTAGCTGGTTTTGGAGTATTGACGACAAACCTAGTTGAGGGACTAATGTGTTTATGAGAATTGCAGGATAACATAGGTAGAAGTCCCTCATTGATTCGGTTTTCCTACCAGAGATGACCCCTAAAAATGTATGAAGACATTGAAGTCAAAGGTGGTATATGAAGATATTCACATTGAAGACTATGACAAGAGAAGACACCACATGAAGCCTATGGAGCTCGAAGACTTAGATCTTTCATAGTTCTTTTTCTTTTGTGTTGAGTCATAGGAACCACCATACTGTTAAGTGGGGTCCAAGAGAACCAGTCAGAATGACTGAAGTGATGCCTAACCAAAACCTATGTCTTCGAGTGAAGACTATGAGAGTGAATCTTGTCCAGAGTCGGACAAGTCAGCTTTGCTTGTAGCCCAAGTAAAAGTTGTCTTGTGAGTTTGAAATCTGACCGTTAGAACACGTGTCAGTTCCTTAGTGACCCAGGGTCATTTCGGACAAATCAGGTCGGGTTGCCAAGTGGCTATAAATAGCCCACCCCCCACAACCATAAACGGTTGGCTGCTCAGATTAAGAGTACGACTTTTGTCGTTTGAGAGCAACCCACCTCGAAGCCTTTGAGAGAGAATTCCTTGCGAGGATAAAGCCCTGACCACCCAGAGCCAAAGAGAATTGGGCATCACTTGAGTCTTCTTGTCTGTGTGATCTGAAGACTTATTACACTTGAGGACTGTGCATCCTCCAGCCGGTTAGGCGTCGCGTTCTGAGCATCCAAGAGACATTGTGGATTGCCGGTGAATGAAGTCTGTGAAGGTTTGGAAGTCTACCTTGAAGACTTACCAGAGTGATTGGGCGAGGTCTGTGTGACCTTAGCTCAAGGGGAATACGGTGAGGATTGGGTCTCCTGAGCTGCGTGTTCAGGACTGGGTGTCCGGGACTGTGTGTCCTAAGGTTTAAATACCTAGCCGCCCCAACCAGACGTACAGTTGTCATAGCAACTGGAACTGGTCCAACAAATCATTGTCTTCAACGAGTCACTGGTTTCATCTTCCCTTCCCTTTACTTACTGTTGCTCCTTGTGAAGTCATTGTATGTTTGCACTATCTTTTGTCTTCACTGAGTGACTATATGTTTTGTATGACTTCATAATATCTTCCTACCTGATCCTTACTACATTGCTGCTATTAAGTCATTGTGCTTTCACTTTATTGAATACTTGACTATGGCTTGCCTAGTGTAGTCTACCTTCCGCTGCATGGTAATAGGTTTATTTCTATCGTTTGTCTTCATAACTTCCACGTTTTGAAGACTTTCATAAAAATCGCCTATTCACCCCCTCTAGTCGATATAACGCACTTTCAATTGGTATTAGAGCCAGGTGCTCCCTTGTTCTATGTGATTCGATTTAACCACCTGGAGTTTTAGCTATGTTGACTGTAGGGATAATTAAAGTTTCCGTTGCGTGCCCTGTCTTCGATGGAACTGAATATCCCTACCGGAAGAATAGGATGCGCATGCATCTTGAAGCCATTGATGTCGACCTATGGTATGTCGTCGAAAACGGCGTTCCCAAGGCTGGAGAAGGTGTCACTACTGCTGATGTCAAGAAATTTGTTCAACTGGACTCTACTGCCAAGAATATCATCTGTGGTCACCTGACAAAAGGACAATATGGCCGTGTGAGTGCTTTGAAGACATCTAAGCTGGTCTGGGACTGGCTCTCCAAGGTCAATGAAGGCATCTCAACCCAGAGAGATCAGAGAATCAGTGTCCTTCGCAACCTCTTCAACCGCTTCAAGCGAAATGACAATGAGAATGTCCAGCACACATTTGACCGACTCACTGACATCAGAAATGAGCTTCAAGCCCTCGGCGCTACTGAGATCACCAAACATGAAGTCGTCAAGACACTACTAAGATCACTTGATAGTTCGTTTGACATCCTATCCCTGATGATTCAAGAACGTCCTGATTTCAAGACACTCGATCCATCTGACATACTTGAGAGGCTCAATACACATGAGTTTCAGCTTTATGAGAAAAAAGATATCTACGGTCCAAACTATGGGTGAACTCGTGCCTTGAAGGCAAAAGTTGTCTCCTCATATGAAGAAGAATCTGACAGCAGTTTTGATGATCTTGAAGACATTGGAAGGGAACTTGCTATGCTTGTGAAGAAGTTCCAAAAATTCACCAAGAAGAAAGGCTTCAGAAAGTCTTCCCGATCAAGCTCAAGGAATGATGAAGCTTCTGCTCACGACTACAAGAAGAAAACATGTCACAAGTGCAAGAAACCTGGCCACTTCATCTCTGAGTGTCCACAGTGGGACAATGAGAACAAGAAGAAGAAGAAGAGCAAGGAATATAACTCTGACGACAAGAAGAAGAAGAAATACTCAAAGTCTTCGTCCAAGTCTTCATCACACAAGAAGAGCTCATCTGGCAAGGCACGTGCGTTTGTTGGCAAGGAAATGGATTCAGAGGAGGAGTCCGCTTTTGAGGAGGCGGAGGTGGAGTCTGAGGAGGAGTCCGATTCAGGCGTCGCAAGTCTGGCTACAACATACGTTGCCAAGTCCATCTTCAATACTAAAGACAATGACCTCGTCACCGACACCGATGCAAATGACAAGGACTACTCCGCTTCTACCTACTGCTTCATGGCACGCGGTGCCAAGGTAAACACACGCACTACTCACTATCAAACATCTAGTGACGATGACTCTGATTCTGACTTAAAACCCAGCTACAAAACACTTGCTAAAATTGCAACTGAACAACAGAAAGCTATGGAACATATTCAAAAACTGCTAAACAGAAGCGATGATCTGTTAGGTGCTGAAATGACTCGATCTGAATCCTTAATTAAAGACATAAAAAATCTTCATGTTAAGTATCAGGAACTTGAAAGTCGTCATGAAACTCTCTCAACAACTCATGAAAAGCTTTCCTATGATTATCTTCAAAGGAAGCAAGATCTTGAGAAATTGAGAGCGGTTCATGAAGATCTTCAAAAGGAAAACGAGTCACTTCGTGCCAAACAGATCAGTCCCGCTCAGGAAGGATTTGAACCACCATGTCTTAAATGCATTGAGCGTGATAATGCTACTTCTGTTGCTGAATGTTCTACTGCTACTACTGTTGCAATATCTTCAACTGTTGATGTGGTAACTAACCCCTCTGCTGAGGATATCACTACTATTGCTGATGAGAATGCTAGATTGAAGACATTGCTTGAAACAGGGATGTACAAAAGTCTTAAAGGGCATCAGACACTATGTGATGTCCTCAAAAAGCAGATACTGAACTGAAACCAGAGGAAAGAGGGTGTTGGGTTTGTAAGGAAAATGAATGCTGATGGCTCTTACTGGAAACCTGAGCAGTACCCCAAAACCATGTGGGTTGCTGCAAAGGAACCTTCAGCAGACCCATCCAATCTATCTGGCTTCACTTGTGCTAACCCCATTATCATTGATGAATCCTTTGATGCAAACTATATACTATTTAAGAATCAAAATGGTGAAGTGTTTGCCAGGTACATTGGTACTAACTGCAGGAATGGACCGCCTATGAAGAAGATCTGGGTTCCGAAAAGGTGTCTGGAGAATCTTCCTGTGAATATCATCATGACACCTCACGTGAAGAAGACAAACCTCAGACCGAAGGCTTCATACGGTCCAAAGGCTTCATACAGACAGAGGACTCACCTGAGTCGCACTAACGCAAATGTTTTGCAGGGAAACCATACTCAGGCATATGAATATGAGAGCGGTTCATCAAACCGCCATGTTCATAAGACCAAGAACTATTCTGCCTATTCTTATGAGTACTATTGTCCGCCTGCAAGACTGTTTGCTAGGGCTCCAAAGCCAAAATTCTCAGATGCTGCACTTAGACTTATTGCTTCTCAGCCACCCTTGAAGATGTGGGTGGCTAAGAAAGCTTAACTCTCTTTTGCAGGGAAAGGTCTCCAGCAGAAAACCAAAATCGTCTGACGCCATTGCTGGGGACCTTAAACATCTTGTAGGGCGCAAGATCAAATGCCCGAATGGTCTTACTATGTACTTCGTTCCTGAATTGCTTGCTACTCTCCCTATTAGTCCTAATCTGGATCTAAGCTTTCATAACCCATTGGTTCGTCAAATGTTTTTGCTTCACAATGCTCTTGGTGAAGCCTATCCCCTTAACTGCATTGTAGGGTACGACACCAGTGTCTTCAGAATGGATTATTGATAGTGGGTGTACAAATCACATGACTGGCAAAAGAAGTCTTCTTATGGACTCAACCTTACGTCCATCCGACAAGAGCCACATCACATTTGCTGACACTGGTAAAAGTAAGGTATTGGGTCTAGGTAGAGTTGCAATCTCAAGGGATCAACACATGGATGAACTCATGCTTGTTGAATCCCTTGGCTTCAACTTAATGTCTGTCTCAATGCTTTGCGATTTGAACATGATCGTAATATTTGGAAAATATCGTTGCCTTGTACTAATGGAATCTGACAAGTCTCTAGTGTTTGAAGGGTATCGAAAAGATGATCTGTACGTAGTAGATTTCTCAGTAGGACCACAACTTGCGGTATGTCTTGTAGCAAAAGCTTCAGAATGCTGGCTCTGACATCGGAGGCTTGGGCATGCTGGCATGAGGAACCTCCACACCCTGGCAAAGAAGAAGCATGTCATAGGCATCGAGGGCGTCAAGTTCAAGAAAGATCACTTATGCGGTGCCTGTGAAGCAGGGAAGATGACGAGAGCCAAACATCCCTCGAAGACAATCATGACCACTACTCGACCCTTCGAACTGCTTCACATGGATCTTTTCGGTCCCACTCATTACTCAACTCTTACTACTACTGCTTGCCTCTATGGCTTTGTTATTGTGGATGATTACTCTAGATACACTTGGGTGCACATAATCCTTTACAAGACTGAAGTGCAGGATGTCTTCAGACGCTTCACCAATCGAGCTATGAACAATTATGACGCCAAGATAAAGCACATCAGAAGTGACAATGGCACTGAATTCAAGAACACTGGCCTTGATACATATCTTGATACCTTGGGCATCACACATGAATTCTCAGCCCCGTACATGCCACAACAGAATGGCGTCGTCGAACGCAAGAACAGAACACTCATTGAGATGGCCAGAACGATGCTAGATGAATACAAGACCCCAAGAAAATTCTGGCCTGAAGCCATTGATACTGCATGCCATACAATCAATCGTGTTTATCTTCACAAGCTTCTGAACAAGACATCTTATGAGCTCCTTACTGGCAAGAAGCCAAATGTCAGTTACTTCAGAGTATTTGGCGCAAGGTGCCGGATCAAGGACCCAAATCACACCTCAAAGTTTGCACCAAAAGCATATGAGGGTTTTATGCTTGGATATGGAAAGGATTCGCACTCCTACAGAGTCTTCAATCTCTTTCATTACAAAGTGGTTGAAACAGTGGATGTGCGGTTCGATGAGACCAATGGTTCACAAAGAGAGCAACTACCAAATGTGCTAGATGAAGTTCCATCCAGTGAATCAATCAAGCTAATGGGAACTGGAGAAATTATACCTTCTGAAGCTCATCCTGAAGAAGAACTTATCATCTCAGCACCTGATCAACATGAAGATAATGCTCAGCCTGAAGACATTCCTTCTAACAACGACAATGATCAGCAAGAGCAAAGTCTTCGCCCTGTAAATCCTCGCGTTGCCAATGAAGTGCAGATTGAAAGAATAATTGATAACATCAATGCACCCGGTCCACTCACTCGTTCAAGGGAAACTCAGCTAGCAAATTTCTGTGGACACTTCGCATCCGTCTCAATAACAGAACCCAAGAAAGTTGAAGAAGCCTTCATGGAACCTGAATGGATTCAAGCTATGCAAGAAGAGCTTCAACAGTTTGAGCTGAATAATGTATGGGAACTAGTTAAGCGTCCTGATCCACGGAAGCACAATATAATAGGCACCAAATGGATATACCGCAACAAGCAAGATGAGCATGGTCAAGTTGTCAGAAACAAAGCTCGTCTCGTTGCTCAAGGATATACTCAAGTGGAAGGCATTGACTTCGATGAAACATTTGCTCCTGTGGCTAGACTTGAAGCCATACGCATACTGCTGGCCTATGCAAATCATCACAAAATACTTCTATATCAAATGGATGTGAAGAGTGCTTTTCTCAATGGCAAGATTGAAGAAGAAGTGTATGTTGCACAACCGCCTGGCTTTGAAGATCCAAAACATCCTGACCTGGTATACAAGCTCAACAAGGCACTGTATGGCCTCAAACAAGCTCCTCGGGCCTGGTATGACACACTCAAATACTTCCTGAAGAGCAAAGGCTTCATACCTGGTTCCCTAGAACCCACTCTCTTCACGAAGACATATGATGGTGAACTGTTTGTGTGCCAAATATATGTGGATGACATTATCTTCGGCTGCACCAATCAGAAGTACAGTGAAGAGTTTGGATATATGATGCAAGAGCAATATCAGATGTCCATGATGGGAGAGCTGAAGTTCTTCCTCGGTCTTCAAATACGATAACAACGCAACTGCATCTTCATATCTCAAGAGAAGTATCTCAAAGATTGCATGAAGAAGTTTGGTATGCAAGACTGCAAAGGCTTCACAACACCTATGCCAGCCAAACATCATTTGGGTCCCGACGACAATGGTAAAGAGTTCGATCAAAAGGTATACCGCTCCATGATTGGTTCTTTACTTTATCTATGTGCATCTAGGCCAGATATTATGCTTAGTGTTTGCATGTATGCTCGATTTCAAGCGGCACCAAAGGAGTCGCATCACTTAGCTGTGAAGCGAATTCTTCGATATTTGGCTCACACCCCAACTCTAGGATTATGGTATCCAAAGGGCTCAGAGTTTGATCTGGTTGGATTCTCGGATGCTGATTATGCTGGTGACAAAGTTGATCGCAAGTCTACATCAGGCACATGTCACTTTCTGGGACGATCACTTGTATGTTGGTCTTCAAAGAAGCAGAACTGTGTATCTCTCTCCACTGCTGAATCTGAATACATTGCTGCTAGATCTTGCTGCGCTCAGCTTCTTTGGATGAAGCAAACACTCAAGGACTATGGCATTCATCTGAAGCAAGTGCCACTTTATTGCGACAACGAAAGCGCCATCAAGATCGCCAACAACCCAGTTCAGCACTCGAAGACAAAGCACATTGAAATTCATCATCACTTTCTCAGAGATCATGTTGTGAAGGAAGATATTGATATCATACACGTCAACACTGAAGAGCAATTGGCAGATATCTTCACCAAGCCCTTGGATGAGAAGAGATTTTGCAAGTTATGGTGTGAGCTAAACATCCTAGAATCCTCAAATGTCCTGTGATCAGGCACACATCCTAACCCTTATGCATATTGATGACTTAGATGTGCAACACACGAAGTAAAGTATATCTTCAATCAATGAAGACATACATTCTAAGTGTGAATACATTAATGTGGAATTTGACTCCAGAGCGCCACGATAATTGTGCGCCGTGTCTGGGTCTAATACTTCCTATACGGTGGGTAACGCCACCACCAAATGTTCTATTTTGAAGTGTTTCACTCATGGCGTTACCTTGCAATGTCTTCACATTTGGTTTGGCTTCGATCTCAACATATCTTCATGATTATCTTCACTATGTTGATTATATATATATATTAGTGTTCTGTCCTCCACAACATTCACTTATAGCTATGTCTTCATTGTTGAATCTTTTGAACTAAGTGAATGTGATCGGACCCTAACCTCTCTATGCTTTCTATCTCAAATTCTATCTCTCCAAATCATATGCATTCTATTGAAACTGTCGAATGTCTTCTCTGCGTCCTTGTCAGCAGAAGATACAGAGACAACCATTAAGTCCGTTTTCAATGCTCATTCCTCCACATGAAACCCGAAGATGTAGGAACGACCACCCGACAATCAAGGCGTGCGTGGGACGTGGAACAAACCCCAACATTCCGCATAATGGCCACGTGTTTCTCAGATGCGAATCGCCAGAGGCACCTGTGTAATAGCGTAGTGCCGCCCATGTACCTATAAATACACACTTCACAGCGGTCATTATCTCTTCTTCCACTCTCGCACGAACCCTAGCGCCATTGCTAGCCTTCGACGACGCCGGCGACGAAGCGCTTCGCTGCCGCAACCTCTCCGACGCCGTCTTCACGCCGACCGCGGACATCGTCCTCTCCACCGTCGCCGTAGGTATCCTCTGTCACCAAGTTAGGGCACGGAAGATCGAACTGCTCGGCCTCATCTTCCACTTCGTCTAGCAGTTCTTAGTGTGGTAAATAAAACTTCCTTTTTACAGCACCGTTGATCCTATGGATTTGTCACTTTCTACCACAAGCAGTTTCTATTCACACAAGTTAGATCTCTCTCATACTGCATCTCATAACATGCCTAGTATATTCACTTATGCTTCACAAAGTAGTTAGATTCCTCACTTGTACTGATCTGTGGATTCGTACAAATCTGGACCAACTCCTTATCTATGAGTGAATGTCTTCGCACGATGAGGTCAATGTCTTCTAAACTGATTTATCTTCAAAATCTTCTGAGAATGCATATGACCTCTTCCCCTTCCCTCGCACCTTAATGCTGTCACAGGTACATGTCCGTGGGAGAATCCTTTGGTTCTCATAGTACAACATCACATTAATTCTCCCGAAGCCAGTTCATGTTGGTCCAGCAAGCGAAAACCTTTGAAGCCTTTGAACGTGTTGAAGCATTTCAAGTTAAAGTTTATGGCTTCAGAGAAAGCAGCAAGGAAGGGTGGCAGAAAGCGTCATGGAGAAACATCCAGAGATCTGCCAGATGAACTCTCAGAATTGTACAAGACAGATCCTGAAGAGGATTACAATCAGCGCAAGACCCGAATCCAATGGATTCGAAGATATTGGGCAGAACAATGGTTCAAATACCGATTTGTAACCTAGGAATATGCTGAGAAAAACGCCATCAAGAGACCATGGGGAGACATCCTATACAAGAATCTTCTGCCCAGGTCCAGAGATGAAGCCATTGAACAAGGCTTCTATCCCTGCATGGTCCGTGGGCCACAGCCTGCTGATGCACACCCATCGTCACTACTATGGTGTCGTGACGACAATCTATTCAAGCGCAACTTCCAGTTTGCCCAGAACTCAGCGAAGCACAACAAGAAGACTTTGGGGTTAGACTTCAACCCTGGTCCCTCGGCACCAAGGGCAGATGGCACACGAGATGCATAACCCAATGTCATTGGTCCTTTCTACAACCTTGAAGGCCTCATCACCCGCATCTTAGTTCTAGGGACTGTAGTGAATGAGCCTGCAGCTTACGCTGAATTAGAAGAAGCTCCTGCAGCGCCGAAGACAAAGAAGATGAAGAAGCCTAAAGCTTCAAAGCCTGCCCCCTCACCAAAAATCTCAAGGGCGAAGCCACTGGCAACTGCACCTCCTGAAGACAGTGTGCAGTCCGAAGACTTATCTCGCATCTCCAAGCCCCAGAAAGTCAAGATGCCTCTGCCTCACACCGGACAAGAGCTAACTGCTGCTGCCATTCTGCGCAATGACAACATTGATCTGTCAAGTGATGAAGATCTAGCATATGACGCTCTTGAGCAACTCATCAAGAGCAAAGAAGAAGCAGAAATCTTCAATGATCTGCCTCTCTTTGATGTGACCATCATCCACAACTTCATTGACGAGTGGTTTGACACGCCAAACATTAGCTTTGAAGATCTGCAGCTACCAATTGGCCTCAGTGTCGCCTTCCAAGGCACCATTGCTTCAGAACTCGCTATTGCCCAGCGCATTGTTGAACTGAAGCAAAAGATTGGCTATGAAAAGGCTCAGTTCAAGAAGCATATGGCCAAGCTCAGCGTGCAGGAAGTGAAGAATTTCAAGAGTATGATGCACAAGCTCAAGGAAGCCTTTGTAAAGAAATGTGCAGAAGCTCAGGGTTCACGTGAGCGCATGAAGACTCTAGCTGACAGATGTGTGCAAGCCTACAATGAGGCTGAGAAGCGCAAGGCCCTTGGGCGTCCTGGCATCGACCCCAGGATGGCCGCAAAGAAGAAGAAGAAGCCTGCTACGGCTGAACCTGACGCACCACGGCAGGAAGCAGTTCCGATTGTCTTCCCAACTAGACTGACTGGCTCGAAGCCAAAAAGCCGATCAACCGCTTCAGAGCTCAAGAAGACAAGGACTGCTGAGGCTGAAGCCAGGAAGAGGAAACATTCTGAAGCCTCTCCAACTGCCCCCTCCAAGAAGAAGAGGAAGACCAAGAAAGATCGGGCTGCTCCCATAGAGCCCTTGATAGTTGAACCCATTTCTATGGTCTATCCTGAAGCTGAACGCCAACTGACTATCCATGAGCCTGCTTCCATGGAGGCTCATGAAGCTGAAGACTTTCCAGCAGCTGATCCCATCGCTGCTGAAGACATTGGTCAACATGACAATGTAGAAGATGGTGCAGTCCTTCCTCAGAACAGCGAACTCATCAGCATTGGTCATCCACTGACGCCAATTGCACAAGATGCTTCATGGGCAGATCGCCCACAAGAGGAAGAAGACTATGAGGCCCAACCCACTCCAACTCCACAGGTGTCGCCCGCGTTGCGCAGGCTTCGCAAAGGTCCAAGGCCTCAAGTCTCTGGTGAAGACAATCCGGCTGCATCAGCCGCGAAAGATGAAGTCCCACAAGTTGCCACTCCCCTGTCCCACCAAGAAGCAGTTCTCAAGGAGAACGTGCTTGTGACCGACCCTCCAGCTCGTCAAGTGGAGGATGAAAATCTTGCGGCTGCCACAACCACCAATGAAGCTAATGTGGAGCCCTCCCCAACGGAAGAAGAAGACAACAAAGCCACTGACCCCGTCACTCTGTTCCTGAGTCTGCTGCCGGTCCCCAGTTCGACTATCATGTTGAGCACAGGCCTCAGGTACAGAAGCCAATCCCAAGATTGCCAAGGTTCCCAGGTCCTGCATCAGCACCTGGCTCCTTCAATATCAATGGCTTCAGGGCAGACAACACATTCTTCGATAGCTCCAGGAACCCCTACTCAAGGGAAAGGATATCATCTGATCGGTTCTGGAGCTATCCTCAGCGAAGCTATTACTCATGCATTCTTTACAACCAAGGTCGCATCTTCCCACACAAGCGCCTTGACATTGAAGCCATAGCTGGTCTGCCTTGTCTGGAAGAAGCTTTGGATTGCTTCAAGGAAGTTGGACTGCTGCTGTTCGTTACTCACCAAGAGCATTGGAATGAAGAGTTGCTGCTCCAATTCTATGCCACACTTCACATCCGCGGGTACAGCAGAGATCCGAAGACTTGGGTCCTGGAGTGGATGACCGGAAATGTTCATCACGAAGGCAATGCATTTGACATCATTGAGCTCACTGGTTTGCCCACTCCTGGCGATCTCTACGAGCATGGCTGTCAGCTGCATAGTGAAGCTATTGAGAGCATCTTTAAGAGGCCGGAACCTGATATGAGTCAGATGCTCAGCATGATGAAGCCATTGCCCCAAGATGCTGCTTATCCAACAGAGTTCTTCGTTGAAGACCTTGAGTATCTGCCAAGAACCATCTATCACATCATCAGGCGAACTCTCTGGCCCATCAAAGGGCACTCTCCAAATGCCAAGCTTGAGGGTGCAATGAAGACTTTGGTCTTCTATATTCTTCATGGAAAATGCTTCAATGCATAGGACTTATTCATCCGCCAACTTGCTGCATCAGGCTCTGATCTGTTTGGCTTAAAGTTCTACGCCCCATGGGTAATGCGGCTAATTAAACTTCACTCCAATATCTCATATCAGCCATCTGCTCGCAATCATAGGATTTTTCTGCCTGATGTGGATATCTCTACTGAAGCCATCTATCATGAGCCTGCAAAGGAACCTCTAAGTCTTCAGAATGCAGAGCATTAGAGTTTCTCACAGAACATTGAAGGAGTTAAACCAGTCACTCGGGTGTATCCTCTGGCTGGCACTACATGTGCACCACACCCTGCGTCTACTGAAGCCACTGATAGTACAACTGCTCCAAGACCCAAGAAGCGCACTCGTGTTCTCAACGACCGAGAGCTTCTTGTGGCTCTTCATCAGAAACAGGATAGGCATCATGACTGGCTGAAGCGTCGGATGAAAAGCCTCTTGGTGGAGGTTAATCGCATTCGCAATCTTGCCACCAAGAATGCTTTCGTTGCCCATGAAACCTGTCGCCGCACATGGAAAGGGCTAACGATGATGTGTTCTGAAGATGATCTCCAAGAGGATGGCTTCACTGAGCGATTCAAGTTTGACTCCACACCTCCTCGAAGAGCTGTGCTGCTAGGAACTCCATCCCTTGAAGACTCTGAGTTCTCTTCATCTGCTGCAATAGTGACTGCCAGAGTTATCGAGGATGAAGATGATGCTACTTCACCACCACCTCCTTCAGCACGCGTCAACTCTGCTCCAAGCTCTTTAGTACCGCCAAACACCACCAACGACCCTGCTACTTCACCTACTCCGCATGGGAATGAGTAGATGCTCTATGTCTTCAAACCTTTTTGGTCCTTACTGACAAAAGGGGGAGAAGCATATGAGGTTGATAGTCTTCAAGCGGGTCCATATGGGCGGGTGCTTTATATTTTGCTTCATGCTTACAACTCTTGTTTTGCTACATTTGGTTCTTTGAGTTGTAACACTTAAACTCGATGGTCGTCTGCTACTTATCTGCCACTTTGTTTTGCGATGATAAATTCCGCATGTGTGACGATAAATTCCGCACTTAGATCATTCTGCAGACGTCCATTTTCCATTATGCATTGTCATTATCTTCATATACTTTCACATGCATAGTGGATTGTCATCATAAGTTGAAGTGGATCTCCACAAGTACAACCTGCCATGTGCATTTGCATTCCAAAAGCAAATTACTTATATGCACATCTTCAGGGGGAGCCCTTGAAACTTATGAAGACAATTCCTTATCCTTTACAATTTCACAGATTATATTCCCCGTTGAAAACTTCAACTAGTTTGTCATCAATCACCAAAAAGGGGAGATTGTAAGTGCATCTAGTGCCACCCCTAGTTGGTTTTGGAGTATTGACGATAAACCTAGTTGAGGGACTAATGTGTTTATGAGAATTGCAGGATAACACAGGTAGAAGTCCCTCATTGATTCGGTTTTCCTACCAGAGATGACCCCTAAAAATGTATGAAGACATTGAAGTCAAAGGTGGTATATGAAGATATTCACATTGAAGACTATGACAAGAGAAGACACCACATGAAGCCTATGGAGCTCGAAGACTTAGATCTTTCGTAGTTCTTTTTCTTTTGTGTTGAGTCATAGGAACCACCATACTGTTAAGTGGGGTCCAAGAGAACCAGTCAGAATGACTGAAGTGATGCCTAACCAAAACCTATGTCTTCGAGTGAAGACTATGAGAGTGAATCTTGTCCAGAGTCGGACAAGTAAGCTTTGCTTGTAGCCCAAGTAAAGTTGCCGTGTGAGTTTGAAATCTGACCGTTGGAACACGTGTCAGTTCCTTAGTGACCCAGGGTCATTTCGGACAAATCAGGTCGGGTTGCCAAGTGGTTATAAATAGCCCACCCCCCACAACCATAAACGGTTGGCTGCTCAGATTAAGAGTACGGCTTTTGTCGTTTGAGAGCAACCCACCTCGAAGCCTTTGAGAGAGAATTCCTTGCGAGGATAAAGCCCTAACCACCCGGAGCCAAAGAGAATTAGGCATCACTTGAGTCTTCTTGTCTGTGTGATCTGAAGACTTATTACACTTGAGGACTGTGCATCCTCCAGCCGGTTAGGCATCGCGTTCTGAGCATCCAAGAGACATTGTGGATTGCCGGTGAACGAAGTCTGTGAAGGTTTGGAAGTCTACCTTGAAGACTTACCAGAGTGATTGGGCGAGGTCTGTGTGACCTTAGCTCAAGGGGAATACGGTGAGGATTGGGTGTCCTGAGCTACGTGTTCAGGACTGGGTGTCCGGGACTGTGTGTCCTAAGGTTTAAATACCTAGCCGCCCCAACCAGACGTACAGTTGTCACAGCAACTGGAACTGGTCCAACAAATCATTGTCTTCAACGAGTCACTGGTTTCATCTTCCCTTCCCTTTACTTACTGTTGCTCCTTGTGAAGTCATTGTATGTTTGCACTATCTTTTGTCTTCACTGAGTGACTGCATGTTCTGTATGGCTTCATAATATCTTCCTACCTGATCCTTACTACATTGCTGCTATTAAGTCATTGTGCTTTCACTTTATTGAATACTTGACTATGGCTTGCCTAATGTAGTCTACCTTCCGCTGCATGGTAATAGGTTTATTTCTATCGTTTGTGTTCATAACTTCCACGTTTTGAAGACTTTCATAAAAATCGCCTATTCACCCCCCTCTAGTCGATATAATGCACTTTCAGCGGTAAACGCCGGATTTAGGAGCTCTTGTCCAGGTCAGCTAAATCTACCCTCCAAAGGCAACAGAGACGAATTGTCCAGCCTAAACAAGATTCTGGACCAAATATGTCAGATCCATAGCACCCCCGATAAACCTGCAAATCATACCCATAGAGAATGTTGGGTTTTCAAGCAGTTCGGCAAGCTCAATGCCGAACATAAGGGGCAGGATACACCAAGCGAAGACGCGGACGAGCCTCGCAAGCAAAGCACTGGGGAACAGAAGAAATTCCCATCAGAAGTCAAAACAGTAAACGTGTTACATGTGACAAAGGGGAGAAACAAAGCGGCACTCCTAGAGACACATGCCCCAGGGCCTATCACCGCGAAGTTCTGCCACTGGTCGTCCCAACTGATCACCTTCGACCATCGGGATTACTCGGCAAGTATCTGGCGTGCAGGATGGGCTGCCTTGGTATTAGATCCAATAATTGATGGATACCACTTCACACGAGTCCTGATGGACGACGGCAGCAGTTTAAACTTGATATATCAGGACATAGTCCGCAAAATGGGGATAGACCCAACAAAAATTAGCCGCAACAATACTACCTTTAAAGGAGTAACACCAGGCCCAGAGGCCCATTGCACGGGCTCCCTGCTACTAGAGGTTATATTCAGCTTTCCCGATAACTTCCGCGGCGAAAATTTAACATTCCACATCGCTCCGTTCCAAAGTGGTTATCAAGCACTACTCGAACGCGAAGTTTTCGCTCACTTTAACGCAATACCGCATTACGCTTCTCTCATGCTTAAGATGCCCGGTCCACGTGGCATCATTACAGTAAATGGAAATATTGAGCGCTCCTTGCATGCGGAAGACCGTGCGGCTGCCTTGGCAGCCGCACACTAAATGGCCTCACCAACTAATGCATCTGCCAGGTTGTTAAGACCATGGATGCGGTTAGACGAGTCCGGCGCAGCTATATGTACTTGATACATGTTTGATGGCTACACCCCTATTACAATACAAGGGGCTCAACGCGCACAAACAAGTGGCAATTAGGCTCAACTCTACTCATCTTGAACTGTATATAGTTTATTTAGTATAACCTACCTTTTTGCACGACAACTTTTCAACTAAGTTCCTCTCTTTTACAGATGACCATCGTGCTACACGGCACAACGGAGACACAGGCACAGACGTGCAGCAGGGACCCGTTCCAAGGATTCTTTTTAGATTAAGACCCTGCGTAAACCTTTTTACTGTCTCTTGTTGATACACATCCCTCGGATTCTCAGTACAATTGAGAAGGATGCTGACGTATTGGCATGTGGCCACGTTAGAATATTTCACGTACCTGGACACCAGGGGCTTATTACAAAGGGCACTGTTTAGGCCCGGTTTACATCATAAAGACCGAATACCTTAGGGAGTGTTCGGCGTCGCGAGTTTGGCCTTATATGCATCAGCTCCGAATCATGTCTTTGGTCAAATGTTGGGTTTGCCCGACTCCTGTGTTTTCCTGCCTTACGTTCCGCTCTATCGGCTAAGGCGACACCAGGAGAACTACTGCGATTGTG
The DNA here is from genome assembly GCF_018294505.1 of Triticum aestivum. Lineage (NCBI taxonomy): Eukaryota > Viridiplantae > Streptophyta > Magnoliopsida > Poales > Poaceae > Triticum > Triticum aestivum. Next base: position 471,548,797 of record NC_057797.1, on the reverse strand, counting down.
CCCTGGTTCATCCGGACGAGCACCTCAGTAGAGAAAGCCGAAAACTGGCTGTCATGATATAGCGTGAGACTGGTCAACCACTCGATGACCTAGCGGAATCTTCGGGATTCCTCCGCCTTAACGAAGGGCCGTTTCCCGGCCAGGCATGTACACACCCCGAATTGGGATGAGTGCGAAGCCACCAGGGGCTATATAGTAGCCCCACTGTCAAACTCCTCTGGCTAAGTGAAAGTGTTAAAGCATTATAGTCCGGTTGCCTAGTTTGTTGTGCTATCACCTCCTTAATGGACCAAGACGTTGGATCAAGTGTGAACATGCGTCTTCTGCGAACACCCCCGCATTATATGCACGGGGGCTGAAGCCGACGACTGCCATCTTTCAGGTTATATATATATACATAAACGGCCACACAGGAGGCATCATAGTACTCTTGGGCAAAAGTATAAACACAGCCTTGATAAATTCAATAAAACATTGTTTTTACAATGGGAATACATGTCACTCAAACATAATATTCTTCGGGCACTGAGCCTCTATCGAACAAGCGCCTTCAAGAACTTCTTCAAAGTAGTGCTCGATAGCCACTCGGCCTATGGCCGAACCCTGTGCCGCAACAATGGTGGCATCCATCTCCGCCCAGTATGTTTTGACACGGGCAAGGGCCATCCGCGAGCCTTCCATGCACGCCGACCTCTTTACAACATCGATGCGTGGCATAGCGCCAAGGAATTGTTGCACTAAGCTAAAGTAGCTATTCGGCCTTGGCCCTCCTGGCCACAAATGATCCACAACGGTCCTCATGGCCAGTCCGGATAATCTATGGAGCTCGGCCCAACCGGTCAATCGCTCATTCGGCAACAGCGGACGGACTGGAGCTTGAAACTATGACCAGAACAGCTTCTCCACTTCAGGACCTTTCTGATTACTTGGCCATGGGCAGCCCGACCCAGTTGGCCCGACCCGACCTGGCCCGACCCGACCTTGTCCATGGGCCGGGCTCGGGCCTAGGTTTTGAGCCCAGAGCCCAGGTCGGGCCGGGCCCGTTGATTTTGCCATTTAAGGAAGAGGCCCGGCCCGTGGCCCGAGGCCCGACGTATTGGAAATATGCCCTAGAGGCAATAATAAATTGATTATTATTATATTTCCTTGTTCATGATAATCGTTTATTATCCATGCTAGAATTGTATTGATAGGAAACTCAGATACATGTGTGGATACATAGACAACACCATGTCCCTAGTAAGCCTCTAGTTGACTAGCTCGTTAATCAATAGATGGTTACGGTTTCCTGACCATGGACATTGGATGTCGTTGATAACGGGATCACATCATTAGGAGAATGATGTGATGGACAAGACCCAATCCTAAGCCTAGCACAAGATCATGTAGTTCGTATGCTAAAGCTTTTCTAATGTCAAGTATCATTTCCTTAGACCATGAGATTGTGCAAATCCCGGATACCGTAGGAGTGCTTTGGGTGTGCCAAACGTCACAACGTAACTGGGTGGCTATAAAGGTACACTACGGGTATCTCTGAAAGTGTCTGTTGGGTTGGCACGAATCGAGATTGGGATTTTGTCACTCCGTGTAAACGGAGAGGTATCTCTGGGCCCACTCGGTAGGACATCATCATAATGTGCACAATGTGACCAAGGGGTTGATCACGGGATGATGTGTTACGGAACGAGTAAAGAGACTTGCCGGTAACGAGATTGAACAAGGTATCGGTATACCGACGATCGAATCTCGGGCAAGTACCATACCGCTAGACAAAGGGAATTGTATACGGGATCGATTGAGTCCTTGACATCGTGGTTCATCCGATGAGATCATCGTGGAACATGTGGGAGCCAACATGGGTATCTAGATCCCGCTGTTGGTTATTGACCGGAGAACATCTCGGTCATGACTACATGTCTCCCGAACCCGTAGGGTCTACACACTTAAGGTTCGATGACGCTAGGGTTATAAAGGAAGTTTGTATGTGGTTACCGAATGTTGTTCGGAGTCCCGGATGAGATCCCGGACGTCACGAGGAGTTCCGGAATGGTCCGGAGGTAAAGATTTATATATAGGAAGTCCTGTTTCGGCCATCGGGACAAGTTTCGGGGTCATCGGTATTGTACCGGGACCACCGGAAGGGTCCCGGGGGCCCACCGGGTGGGGCCACCTGCCCCGGGGGGCCACATGGGCTGTAGGGGGTGCGCCTTGGCCTACATGGGCCAAGGGCACCAGCCCCAAGAGGCCCATGCGCCTAAGGAACCCTAGAGGGAAGAGTCCTAAAGGGGGAAGGCACCTCCGAGGTGCCTTGGGGAGGATGGACTCCTCCCCCCCTCTTAGCCGCACCCCTTTCTTGGAGGAAGGGGCAAGGCTGCGCCTCCACCCTCTCCCCTGCCCCTATATATAGTGGAGGGGAGGGAGGGCATCCATACCTGAGCCCTTGGCGCCTCCCTCCCTCCCGTGACACCTCCTCCTCTCCCGTAGGTGCTTGGCAAAGCCCTGCAGGATTGCCACGCTCCTCCATCACCACCACGCCGTTGTGCTGCTGCTGGATGGAGTCTTCCTCAACCTCTCCCTCTCTCCTTGCTGGATCAAGGCGTGGGAGACATCGTCGAGCTGTACGTGTGTTGAACGCGGAGGTGCCGTCCGTTCGGCACTAGGATCATCGGTGATCTGAATCACGACGAGTACGACTCCATCAACCCCGTTCACTTGAACGCTTCCGCTTAGCGATCTACAAGGGTATGTAGATGCACTCTATCTTTCTACTCGTTGCTGGTCTCTCCATAGATAGATCTTGGTGACACGTAGGAAAATTTTGAATTTCTGCTACGTTCCTCAACAGTGGCATCATGAGCTAGGTCTATTGCGTAGATTCTTTGCACGAGTAGAACACAAAGTAGTTGTGGGCGTCGATATTGTTCAATATGCTTGCCGTTACTAGTCTTATCTTGATTCGGCGGCATCGTGGGATGAAGCGGCCCGGACCAACCTTACACGTACGCTTACGTGAGACCGGTTCCACCGACAAACATGCACTAGTTGCATAAGGTGGCTGGCGGGTGTCTGTCTCTCCCACTTTAGTCGGATCGGATTCGATGAAAAGGGTCCTTATGAAGGGTAAATAGCAATTGGCATATCACGTTGTGGTTCATGCGTAGGTAAGAAACGTTCTTGCTAGAAACCCATAGCAGCCACGTAAAACATGCAAACAACAATTAGAGGACGTCTAACTTGTTTTTGCAGGGTATGCTATGTGATGTGATATGGCCAAAAAGGATGTGATGAATGATATATGTGATGTATGAGATTGATCATGTTCTTGTAATAGGAATCACAACTTGCATGTCGATGAGTATGATAACCGGCAGGAGCCATAGGAGTTGTCTTTATTTATTTGTGACCTGCGTGTCAACTTAAACGTCATGTAATTACTTTACTTTATTGCTAACCGTTAGCCATAGTAGTAGAAGTAATAGTTGGCGAGGCAACTTCATGAAGACACGATGATGGAGATCATGATGATGGAGATCATGGTGTCATGCCGGTGACGATGATGATCATGGAGCCCCGAAGATGGAGATCAAAAGGAGCAAAGTGATGATGGCCATATCATGTCACTATTTGATTGCATGTGATGTTTATCATATTTATACATCTTGTTTGCTTAGAACGACGGTAGTAAATAATATGATCCCTTACAACAATTTCAAGAAGTGTTCTCCCCTAACTGTGCACCGTTGCGACAGTTCGTGTTTCGAAGCACCAAGTGATGATCGGGTGTTAGATTCTAACGTTCACATACAACGGGTGTAAGACAGATTTACACACGCGAAACACTTAGGGTTAACTTGACGAGCCTAGCATGTACAGACATGGCCTCGGAACACGGAGACCGAAAGGTCGAACATGAGTCGTATAGAAGATACGATCAACATGAAGATGTTCACCGATGATGACTAGTCCGTCTCACGTGATGATCGGACACGGCCTAGTTTGACTCGGATCATGTAATCACTTAGATGACTAGAGGGATGTCTATCTGAGTGGGAGTTCATAAGATGAACTTAATTATCCTGAACATAGTCAAAAGGTTTTTGCAAATTATGTCGTAGCTCACGCTATAGTTCTACTGTTTAGATATGTTCCTAGAGAAAAATTAGTTGAAAGTTGATAGTAGCAATTATGCGGACTAGGTCCGTAAACTGAGGATTGTCCTCATTGCTTCATGGAAGGCTTATGTCCTTAATGCACCGCTCAGTGTGCTGAACCTCGAACGTTGTCTGTGGTTGTTGCGAACATCTGACATACACGTTTTGATAACTACGTGATAGTTCAGTTAAACGGTTTAGAGTTGAGGCACCAAAGACGATTTTGAAACATCGCGAAACATATGAGATGTTTTGAGGGCTGAAATTGGGATTTCAGGCTCGTGCCCATGTCAAGAGGTATAAGACCTCCGATGACTTTCTTAACCTGCAAACTAAGGAGAAAAGCTCAATTGTTGAGCTTGTGCTCAGATTGTCTGAGTACAACAATCATTTGAATCGAGTGGGAGTTGATCTTCCAGATAAGACAGTGATGGTTCTCCAAAGTCATTGCCACCAAGCTGTTAGAGCTTCGTGATGAACTATAACATATCAGGGATAGATATGATGATCCTTGAGGTATTCGCGATGTTTGACACCGCGAAAGTAGAAATCAAGAAGGAGCATCAATTGTTGATGGTTGGTGAAACCACTAGTTTCAAGAAGGGCAAGGGCAAGAAGGGATACTTCATGAAACGACAAATCAGCTGCTGCTCTAGTGAAGAAACCCAAGGTAAAACCCAAACCCGAGACTAAGTGCTTCTGTAATAAGGGGAACAACCACTAGAGCAGAATTACCCTAGATACTTGGTAGATAAGAAGGCTGGCAAGGTCGATAGAAGTATATTGGATATACATTGTGTTAATGTGTACTTTGCTAGTACTCCTAGTAGCACCAGGGTATTAGATACCGGTTCGGTTGCTAAGTGTTAGTAACTCGAAACAAAAGGCTACGGAATAAACGGAGACTAGCTAAAGGTGAGCTGACGATATGTGTTGGAAGTTTTTCCAAGCTTGATATGATCAAGCATCGCACGCTCCCTCTACCAAAGAGATTGGTGTTTGCGTTGAGCATAGACATGATTGGATTATGTCTATCGCAATACGGTTATTCATTTAAGGAGAATAATGGTTACTCTATTTTTGAATAATACCTTCAATGGTCTTGCACCTAAAGGAATGGTTTATTGAATCTCGGTCGTAGTGATACACATTTTCATGCCAAAAGATATAAGATAGTAATGATAGTACCACTTACTTGTGGCACTGCCATGTAAGTCATAATGGTATAAAACGCATGAAGAAGCTCCATGTTGATGGATCTTTGGACTCACTCGTTTTTGAAAAGTTTGAGACATGCGAACCATGTCTATTGGTGTGTATGCATGAAGAAACTCCATGCAAATGGACCGTTTTGACTCACTTGATTTTGGATCACTTGAGATATGCAAATCATACCACATAGGCAAGATGATTGAAAAGCCTCGGTTTCAGTAAAATGGAACAAGATAGCAACTTGTTGGAAGCAACACATTTTGATGTGTGCAGTCCAATGAGTGCTGAGGCATGCAGTGAATATCGTTATGTTCTTACTTCACAGATAATTCGAGTAGATGTTGAGAATATTTACTTGATGAAACACAAGTCTGAATTATTGAATGGTTCAAGTAATTTCAGAGTGAAGTAGAAGATCATTGTGACAAGAGGATAAAATGTCTATGATATGATCATAGAGATGAATATCTGAATTACGAGTTTGGCACAGAATTAAGACATTGTGGAAATAGTTTCACAACTAATACAGCCTGGAACACCATAGTGTGATGGTGTGTCCGAACATCATAGTTGCACCCTATTGGATATGGTGCGTACCATGATGTCTCTTATCGAATTACCACTATCGTTCATGGGTTAGGCATTAGAGACAACCACATTCACTTTAAATAGGGCACCACGTAATTCCGTTGAGACGACACCGTTTAGAGAAACCTAAGTTGCCGTTTCTTAAAAGTTTGGGGCTGCAACGCTTATGTGAAAAGGTTTCATCATGACAAGCTCGAACCCAAAGCGGATAAAATGCATCTTCATAGGACACCCAAAACAGTTGGGTATACCTCCTAATTCAGATCCGAAGGCAATATGAATTGTTTCTAGAATTGGGTCCTTTCTCGAGGAAAGGTTTCTCTCGAAAGAATTGAGTGGGAGGATGGTGGAGACTTGATGAGGTTATTGAACCGTCACTTCAACAAGTGTGTAGCAGGGCACAGGAAGTTGTTCCTGTGGCACGTACACCAACTGAAGTGGAAGCTTATGATAGTGATCATGAAACTTCGGATCGAGTCACTACCAAACCTCGTGGGATGACAAGGATGCGTACTACTTCAGAGTGGTACGTAATCCTGTCTTGGAAGTCATGTTGCTAGACAACAATGAACCTACGAGCTATGGAGAAGCGATGGTGGGCCTGGATTCCGATAAATGGCTCAAGGCCATAAAACCCGAGAGAGGATCCATGTATGAAAACAAAGTGTAGACTTTGGAAGAACTACTTGATGGTCGTAAGGCTGTTAGGTACATATGGATTTTGAAAGGAAGACAGACAATGATGGTAAGTGTCACCATTGAGAAAGCTTGACTTGTCGTTAAGATGTTTTTTCGACAAGTTCAAGGAGTTGACTACGATGAGACTTTCTCACTCGTAGCGATGCTAAGAGTCTGTTGGAATTATATTAGCAATTACTGCATTATTTATGAAATCTTGCAGATAGGATGTCAAAACATTGTTTCCTCGACGATTCTTGAGGAAAGGTTGTATGTGATACAACCGGAAGGTTTTGTCTATCCTGAAATATGCTAATAAGTATGCAAAGCTCCAGCAATCCTTTTGAGGACTGGAGTGAGCATCTCGGAGTTGGAATGTATGCTTTGATGATGATCAAAGATTTTGGGTGTATACAAAGTTTATGAGAAACTTGTATTTCCAAAGAAGTGAGTGGGAGCACTATAGAATTTCTGATGAGTATATGTTGTTGACATATTAATGATCAGAAATGACGTAGAATTTCTGGAAAGCATATAGGGTTATTTGGAAAGTGTTTTCAATGGAAAACCTGGATTAAGCTACTTGAACATTGAGCATCAAGATCTATAAGGGTAGATCAAAACGCTTAATAGTACTTTCAAATGAGCACATGCCTTGACGTGATCTTGAAGGTGTTCAAGATGGATCAGTCAAAGAAGGAGTTCTTGCCTGAGTTGTAAGGTACGAAGTTAAGACTTAAAGCTCGACCACGGCAGAATAGAGAGAAAGGACGAAGGTCGTCCCCTATGCTTAAGACGTAGGCTCTTCAGTATGCTATGCTGTGTACCGCACCTGAAGTGTGCCTTGCCATGAGTCAGTCAAGGGGTACAAGAGTGATCCAAGAATGGATCACAGGACAGCGGTCAAAGTTATCCTTAGTAACTAGTGGACTAAGGAATTTTCTCAATTATGGAGGTGGTAAAAGAGTTCGTCGTAAAGGGTTACGTCGATGCAAGCTTAACACCTATCCGGATAGCTCTGAGTAGAGATACCGGATACGTATAATGGAGCAACAATTTAGAATAGCTCCAAGTAGAACAGTTATTTGGAATAGCTCCAAATAGAACGTGGTAGCTGCATCTAGGAGATGACATAGAGATTTGTAAAGCACACACGGATCTGAAAGGTTCAGACCCGTTGACTATAACCTCTCTCACAAGCATAACATGATCAAACCCAGAACTCATCGAGTGTTAATCACATGGTAAATGTGAACTAGATTATTGACTCTAGTAAACTCTTTGGGTGTTAGTCACATGGGGATGTGACCTTGAGTGTTAATCACATATCGATGTGAACTAGATTATTGACTCTTGTGCAAGTGGGAGACTATTGGAAATATGCCCTAGAGGCAATAATAAATTGATTATTATTATATTTCCTTGTTCATGATAATCGTTTATTATCCATGCTAGAATTGTATTGATAGGAAACTCAGATACATGTGTGGATACATAGACAACACCATGTCCCTAGTAAGCCTCTAGTTGACTAGCTCGTTAATCAATAGATGGTTACGGTTTCCTGACCATGGACATTGGATGTCGTTGATAACGGGATCACATCATTAGGAGAATGATGTGATGGACAAGACCCAATCCTAAGCCTAGCACAAGATCATGTAGTTCGTATGCTAAAGCTTTTCTAATGTCAAGTATCATTTCCTTAGACCATGAGATTGTGCAAATCCCGGATACCGTAGGAGTGCTTTGGGTGTGCCAAACGTCACAACGTAACTGGGTGGCTATAAAGGTACACTACGGGTATCTCTGAAAGTGTCTGTTGGGTTGGCACGGATCGAGATTGGGATTTTGTCACTCCGTGTAAACGGAGAGGTATCTCTGGGCCCACTCGGTAGGACATCATCATAATGTGCACAATGTGACCAAGGGGTTGATCACGGGATGATGTGTTACGGAACGAGTAAAGAGACTTGCCAGTAACGAGATTGAACAAGGTATCGGTATACCGACGATCGAATCTCGGGCAAGTACCATACCGCTAGACAAAGGGAATTGTATACGGGATCGATTGAGTCCTTGACATCGTGGTTCATCCGATGAGATCATCGTGGAACATGTGGGAGCCAACATGGGTATCCAGATCCCGCTGTTGGTTATTGACCAGAGAACATCTCGGTCATGACTACATGTCTCCCAAACCCGTAGGGTCTACACACTTAAGGTTCGATGACTCTAGGGTTATAAAGGAAGTTTGTATGTGGTTACCGAATGTTGTTCGGAGTCCCGGATGAGATCCCGGACGTCACGAGGAGTTCCGGAATGGTCCGGAGGTAAAGATTTATATATAGGAAGTCCTGTTTCGGCCATCGGGACAAGTTTCGGGGTCATCGGTATTGTACCGGGACCACCGGAAGGGTCCCGGGGGCCCACCGGGTGGAGCCACCTGCCCCGGGGGGCCACATGGGCTGTAGGGGGTGCGCCTTGGCCTACATGGGCCAAGGGCACCAGCCCCAAGAGGCCCATGCGCCTAAGGAACCCTAGAGGGAAGAGTCCTAAAGGGGGAAGGCACCTCCGAGGTGCCTTGGGGAGGATGGACTCCTCCCCCCCTCTTAGCCGCACCCCTTTCTTGGAGGAAGGGGCAAGGCTGCGCCTCCACCCTCTCCCCTGCCCCTATATATAGTGGAGGGGAGGGAGGGCATCCATACCTGAGCCCTTGTCGCCTCCCTCCCTCCCGTGACACCTCCTCCTCTCCCGTAGGTGCTTGGCGAAGCCCTGCAGGATTGCCACGCTCTTCCATCACCACCACGCCATTGTGCTGCTGCTGGATGGAGTCTTCCTCAACCTCTCCCTCTCTCCTTGCTGGATCAAGGCGTGGGAGACATCGTCGAGCTGTACGTGTGTTGAACGCGGAGGTGCCGTCCGTTCGGCACTAGGATCATCGGTGATCTGAATCACGACGAGTACGACTCCATCAACCCCGTTCACTTGAATGCTTCCGCTTAGCGATCTACAAGGGTATGTAGATGCACTCTATCTTTCTACTCGTTGCTGGTCTCTCCATAGATAGATCTTGGTGACACGTAGGAAAATTTTGAATTTCTGCTACGTTCCCCAACACGACGGGCTTTTAGTGTGATGGGCCGGGCTCGGGCCCGATTTTTAGGCCCGACGGCCGGGCCAGGCTCGGGCCTGGGTTTTTTGCGTCGAGCTTTGGTTGGCCTGACCCGAAGCCCGGCCCGGCCCGAGGAATGGCCAGGTATATTTCTGATCCTTGAAGTACTCCATAGCATCCACAGCACTTGCAGCCAAATCCATATACTCATCCGCAGAACTCCATAGCCGGTCCAGAGGAGCATATTCCAGATCTCCGAACTTCGTCCGCAACAAGAAGGGCTTCCCAGAAACGATATCCGTAGCTTGATTCAACTCCTCCTTCGTCTCTCTAATTTTGGAGCGGGCTTCCTTGGCAGCCACCCGGGCCTTCTCCAGGTACGTCGTCTTCACCCGGTTTTCTTCTTCAAGAAGCTAGTAACGGTCAGCAACATCTTTTAACTCCATGGCCATCTTGGAAATTTTTTCTTTGCTCTCGCAATGTGCAGCATGTTCGGCCTTTAACTCTTCGGCCGCCTTTAAAGCGGCCGCATTGCTACTCCTTGCTTGCTCCTTGGCTCGGGCAAGCTCTGCCCGAAGGATCTCCATGGTGGCAGCTCCATCTGCAGTCACAATATATTAAAGATACTGGCATCATGCTACTCTTATTATGTGACGATCACCAGAAAAATCACTCACCATGTGCCTCATCAAGCCGCTTGTTGACAAGCACGATGTCGGCATCTGCCGCATCTAGCTGCCGCTTTAGTTCGGCAAACCCATCAGTCTGGCTAGCCACCGGAGCTTCAACCACCTGCGCATACAGGCGGTCTGGTTATTACCTCGGACTATGATCCTCTGTTTGCCGCCGTTCTCGACGACAACCAGAGTCTCAGGGGCTACTATCTGCATGGGCATACCTAACGTATGTGGTATTATTAAAGGTATACATTATTTTACGTACCTCAAAGCCTTTCAGCAGACTCATAAAAGCTTCGTGCAAACCGCTTTCGGCGGATGAAATCCTTTCAATTACCGTACCCATTAGTGTATGATGCGCTTCCGAGACGACAGCTTTCCCTAGAAGATCTTTCAGCGTGTCCGACCGCACACAGTACGGACCCTTGCTATCGCTCTCCTCAGGAGCCGGATACTGGGGATGCCGGACAGCCAAAGGGTTATCCTCTGGCGATATTGGATCCGGAGATACCCTTCGCGACGACACTTCAAGGTCCCCCGCTTCTTGAGCTGGGGAGTCCGGGGGAGGCGTTTCACTCTCCATCATCTCCGGAAGAAGATCCCCCGAAGATGAACTCTGTCGAGAAGGGCTGCGATCCGGGCTACAATTGACAAGCATCGGTTATTGTCTTCGGAAGTAAGGTAGGATATCTTCACTATTAAGTACTTTTTGATTACTTACAGCTCGGTAGAGGGTTGATCCCCATGCGGACATTGTGCGGCAAGAATGCCCTCCAAGGCAGGACCCTCTGGCGAAGATTTCTTCTCCCGTTTGGAAACTTTAGTTTCCGGTTCTTCAGAGGTAGTCCTCTTCCTTCCCCGGGGAGAGAGAACGTCAGATTCTCCCCCTTGGTTATCCTCCCTCGCGGAGGCGCTCATTCCCTCGATTGGAATAGGTAGCGATGGAGGCCCGCTTTTGCCCTCTTTATTCCCCTCTTAATCTTCCTTTGAGGGCACTAGACAAGGTGCTGGCTCGAGCATCTTTTCCAACGCCGGATTGTCCTAGCCTTCAGGAAGGGGGGCCGAACACCGGATCATCTTCGTCTTTGTTATCCAGTCCTGGTCAAAGAGCGATTTTCAGAATGATGTCATGATAAATAAAAGGATAGTGTGTTCGGCCATGGGATTGCTTACTTGGGCAGCGGGGCGGTTGCAGCTGAGGCCCACGTCCTGGCTTGTATCCGGACACTCTATTTGGGGTCCAAAGAATGATCTGTACATCTCGTCATGCGTCATGCCGAGGAAATTCTGAATAGCATGCGGTCCTTCCGGGTTGAATTCCCACAGGCGGAGGGGCCGGTGTTTGCAAGGCTGGACTCGACGAACCAGCACAACTTGCATTACCATAACCAGACTGAAATCTCCCTCGAAGAGATCTCGGATATGGCTCTGCAGTATTGGCACGTCCTTGGCTAGACCCCAGCTCAGCCCCCTGCTGATCCATGACATCAGTTGTGGTGGAGGGCTCGAGCGAAAGGTGGGGGAAGCTACCCACTTGGCACTTCGGGGAGCTGTGGCGTAAAACCACTCCCGTTGCCACAATCCGGACACCTCTGGAAAGGAACCCTTTGGCCATGGAGTGTCGGCAATTTTGCTTATTAGAGCACCTCCGCACGCTGTGTACTGCCCCTCGACCATCTTCGGCTTCACATCGAAGGTCTTGAGCCACAGGCCGAAGTGGGGGGTAATGCGGAGGAAGGCCCCACAAACGACAATAAATGACGAGATGTGAAGAAGGGAATTCAGGGCCAGATCGTGAAAATCCAGCCCATAATAGAACATAAGACCCCTAACGACAGGATCCAGAGCGAGGCCTAGTCCTCGGAGGAAGTGGGAGACGAACACAACGCTCTCGTTGGGTTCGGGAGTAGGGACGACCTGCCCTCGGGCGGGCAACCTATGCGAAATTTCGGCGGTCAAATATCTGGCCTCCCTCAACTTCTTGATGTCCTCCTCCGTGACGGAGGAAGGCATCCATCGGCCTTGAAGGCTGGATCCGGACATGATAGAAGGTCCGAAGCACCTGACCTGGGCTTTGGGTGTTCGAACTCGAGGCGGGGGAAGGATTCGATTGAGCACGGGAGGGAAAAAAGAAAAAGCCTTGTCCCTTTATAAAGGGGATGAATATCAGGCGCCCTCCTTGTGGCCGTTCGAGACTTACCTAATATCTAGGAGTCATACCAACAGGCACGGTTGGGTTACCCATGTTTGTATTGATGAGAATCCCGTGATAAGGGGAGCACGATCTCTGCTTTGACAAGACATGTCAAGAAACTGCCTCGCGTTATGTGCAGGGCTGGTTAGAGAAAAATGGTTCAAATAATTACCGGGCTGTGGCGTGATGTCATGCTACCAAAACATGTCAACAGATTAGATTTGTGGAAATATTATTCTCTCTACGTTGGCATGTGGAACTTATTTTGCAGGGTCAGACACTATCCTTGTATTCAAACTCTTCCGTGGTGTATTCGGAGGAGGAACCCGCCTTGCAATGCTAAAGACAACACTGCGCGCAGGACTCATCGTCATTGAAGCCTGGTTCAGGGGCTACTGAGGGAGTCCTGGATTAGGGGGTCTCCGGACAGCCGGACTGTATCCTTTGGCCGGACTGTTGGACTATGAAGATATGAGATTGAAGACTTTGTCCCGTGTCCGGATGGGACTCTACTTGGCGTGGAAGGCAAGCTAGGCAATACGGATATGTATATCCCCTCCTTTGTAACCGTCCTTGTGTAACCCTAGCCCCCTCCGATGTCTATATAAACCGGAGGGTTTTAGTCCGTAGGACAACAGACAATCATACCATAGGCTAGCTTCTAGGGTTTAGCCTCTCTGATCTCGTGGTAGATCAACTCTTGTACTACTCATATTATCAAGAATAATCAAGCAGGACGTAGGGTTTTACCTCCATCAAGAGGGCCCAAACCTGGGTAAAACATCGTGTCCCTTGCCTCTTGTTACCATCCGCCTTAGACACACAGTTCGGGACCCCCTACCCGAGATCCACTGGTTTTGACACCAACAAGGGGTGTCCCAACTTAGCCCATCACAAGCTCTCACGGTCAACGAAGGATATTCCTTCTCCCAAAAAGACCCGATCAGTCTCGGAATCCCGGTTACAAGACATTTCAACAATGGTAAAACAAAACCAGCAAAGCCGCCCGATGTGCCGACAATCCCGATAGGAGTTGCACATATCTCGTTCTCAGGGCAACACCGGATAGGTCAAGCTACGAGTAAAACCAGCCCTCAAGTTTCCCCGAGGTGGCCCCGTAGGCTGCCCGGTTCGGACCAACACTTAGAGAGGCACTGGCCCGGGGGGTTAAAATAAAGATGACCCTCGGGTTGGCCGACCCAAGGGAAGGTAATAGGTTGTTAGGCAAATGTAAAACCAAGGTTGGGCCTTGCTGGAGGAGTTTTATTCAAAGCGAACTATCAAGGGGTTCCCATAACACCCAACCGCGTAAGGAACGCAAAATCAAGGAACATAACACCGGTATGACGGAAACTAGGGCGGCAAGAGTGGAACAAAACACCAGGAATAAGGCCGAGCCTTCCACCCTTTACCAAGTATATAGATGCATTAATTAAATAAGAGATATTGTGATATCCCAACATATCCATGTTCCAACATGGAACGAACTTCAGCTTCACCTACAACTAGCAATGCTATAAGAGGGGCTGAGCAAAGCGGTAACATAGCCAAAGAAAGGTTCGCTAGGAAGGTGGGTTAGAGGCTTGACATGGCAATATGGTAGGCATGATATAACAAGTGGTAGGTAGCACGACATAGCGATAGAACGAACAACTAGCAAGCAAAGATAGAAGTGATTTCGAGGGTATGGTCATCTTGCCCAAAATCCCGCAAGGAAGAAGAATGAGTCGATGAAGAAGACAAACGGACCTTGAGGGAGTCCTGGATTAGGGGGTCCTCAGACAGCCGGACTATATACTTTGGCCGGACTGTGGGACTATGAAGATACAAGATTGAAGACTTCATCCCGTGTCCGGGTGGGACTCTCCTTTGCATGGAAGGCAAGCTTGGAAATTCGGATATGTAGATCTCCTCCCTTGTAACCGACTCTGTGTAACCCTAGCCCCCTCCGGTGTCTATATAAACCGGAGGGTTTAGTCCATAGGAAAACAACAATCAGAATCATGGGCTAGCTTCTAGGGTTTAGCCTCTACGATCTCGTGGTAGATCAACTTTTGTAATACTCATACCATCAAGATCAATCAAGCAGGACATAGGGTATTACCTCCATCGAGAGGGCCCGAACCTGGGTAAACAGTGTGTCCCCTACCTCCTGTTACCATCCGCCTTAGACACACAGTTCAGGACCCCCTACCCGAGATCCGCCGGTTTTGAAACCGACATTGTTGCTTTCATGAGAGTTCCACTGTGTCGTCACCATAAGGCTTGATGGCTCCTTCGATCATTGGCAACGATGCGATCCAGGGTGAGGTTTTTCTCCCTGGACAAATCTTCGTATTCGACGGCTTCGTACCGCGGGCCAACTCGCTTGGCCATCTGGAGCATATCGAGAGCTACGCCCCTGGCCATCAGGTCAAGTTTGGAAGGTTAAACTACACTACCGACATCCACGGAGACTTGATCTTCGACGGATTCGAGCCCATGTCAGGTGTGCCGCACAGTCTTGACGAGCATGACTTAGCTCTGCCGTCGGATGGTGTTTGGGAGATCACACCTGTGGATACTCCGACCCTCGATCCGGAGCAGATTGTGCTGTCCGAGGACGTGTGGATAGACCCCGCCACGGAGGCCGCACACTCAGCGGCGATAGAGCCTAATACTGACTTCACCCCCTATGAGACTTGTGTTGCCGGACCCTTGGATTCATCCCCGGCCACAGGCTCTGAACCGCCCGTGTTCGTGCCTATCGAATCTGATTGGGCACCGATCATGGAGTTCACCTCCGCGGATATCTTTCAGCACTCACCCTTGGGCGACTTGCTAAATTCATTGAAATCTCTCTCCTTGTCAGTAGACCCTTGGCCGAACTATGTCCGACTCAAGTGGGAAGCGGACAACGAAGAAATTCATTCCCCACCCACCACCCACTTAATAGCCATTGTTGACGACTTAACCGAGATGCTTGATTTCGGCTCCGAAGACATCGACGGTATGGACGGCAATGTAGGAGAAGAACAGGAACCACCGCCCACAGGGCGCTGGACTGCCACCTCATCATATGATATATACATGGTGGACACCCCCAAAGAAAGCGATGGCAATAAGGCAACAGAGGATAATGCCCCCGAGAAGCAATTTAAGCACCAGCGTCAACAGCGCCGCTCTAAGCCCCGCCATAGCAAAAACGGCGATACCGGCACAAGAGACAATAACGCTGCGGATAGCACCAAAGACGAAGACAATCCCCTCCAGCCAGGCCTCGAGCGGGAGGATGGGCAAGCCAGCCCTAAGGAACAGGCAGCAGACAGAGAATCAGAGGATGACAATTACATGCTTCTCTCCGAAGGCGAGGTGAGCCTTGGCGACGACGAATTTATCGTGCCTGAGGATCCTGCCAAATAGGAGCGCTTCAAGCGCCGGCTTATAGCCACAGCAAAAATCCTGAAGAAAAAGCAACAACAGCTTCAAGCTGACCAAGATCTGCTAGCGGATAGATGGACCGAGGTCCTGGCAGCCGAGGAATACGAATTCGAACGCCCAACCAAAAGTTACCCAAAGCGCAGGTTGCTACCCCAACTCAAGGAGGAAGCATTAAAGCCTACGCTCCCAGCGTATGATGCGGTTGACCAACCACCTCGTGGCCGAGACAAAGCAGCATATCAGGCCGAAGTCCAGCTCGCACCCCGTCGCCAGTCAATTAAAAACACAAAGGCCCGAGGCAACACACAGGAACTGCGAGACGTATTGGAAAACAAAGCAGGACATACAAGATCGATCTACGGATCACGGGGGCACTCCCCAACGCGTGACGACGACCGTCACGCCGGATACACTAAAAGCAAATCCGGCCGGGCCAAATACAACAGACAAGACTCATATGAACTGCGTCGTGATATAGCCCGGCACAGAGGCGCCGCTCACCCCCTATGCTTCACTGATGAAGTAATGGATCACGAGTTCCCAGAAGGTTTTAAACCCGTGAATATCGAATCATATGATGGCACAACAGACCCCGCGGTATGGATCGAAGATTTCCTCCTCCATATCCACATGGCCCGCGGTGACGATCTACATGCCATCAAGTACCTCCCATTAAAACTCAAAGGGCCCGCTCGGCATTGGCTCAATAGCCTGCCGGCAAACTCCATTGGCAGTTGGGAGAATTTGGAAGATGCATTTCTTGACAACTTCCAGGGCACTTATGTGCGACCACCAGATGCCGATGACTTGAGTCACATAACCCAACAACTAGGGGAATCAACCAGGAAATTCTGGACTCGGTTCCTAACTAAAAAGAACCAAATTGTCGATTGTCCGGATGTCGAGGCCTTAGCGGCATTTAGGCATAATATCCGCGACGAGTGGCTCGCCCGACACCTCGGCCAAGAAAAGCTGAAATCCATGGCAGCCCTCACGACACTCATGACCCGCTTTTGTGCGGGCGAGGATAGTTGGCTGGCTCACAGCAACAACACATCAAGAAACCCTGGCAATTCAGATGCCAAAGATAGCAACGGCAGGCCACGTCGTAACAGGCACAAGCGCCGCAACAACGGCAACAATGCCAAAGACACGGTAGTTAATGCCGGATTCAGTGGCTCTAAATCCAGACAGCGGAAAAAGCCGTTCAAAAGAAGCAATCCAGGACCATCCATCTTGGACCGCATACTCGATCGTTCGTGTCAAATTCACGGCACCCCCGATAAACCAGCCAACCACACCAATAGAGAATGCTGGGTGTTCAAATAGGCCGGCAAGTTGAATGCCGAAAACAAGGAAAAGGGGCTGCATAGCGACGACGAGGAGGAGCCCCGGCCACTGAACACAAGAGGGCAGAAGAAATTTTCTCCACAAGTGAAAATGGTAAACATGATATACGCAACCCATATTCCCAAGAGGGAACGGAAGCGTGCACTGAGGGACGTCTATGCGTTGGAGCCAGTCGCCCCAAAGTTCAACCCATGGTCTTCTTGTCCGATCACCTTCGATCGCAGTCCCCCACAAGTATCCGTCATGGCGGTTCTGCCGCATTGGTCCTTGACCCCATCATTGACGGATTTCACCTCACTCGGGTCCTTATGGACGGTGGCAGCAGCCTGAACCTGCTTTATTAGGATACAGTGCACAAAATGGGTATAGACCCCTCGAGGATCAAACCCACCAAAACCACTGTCGGTGTCAAAACCGGCGGATCTCGGGTAGGGGGTCCCGAACTGTGCGTCTAGGCTGGATGGTAACAGGAGGCAAGGGACACGAAGTTTTACCCAGGTTTGGGCCCTCTTGATGGAGGTAAAACCCTACGTCCTACTTGATTAATATTGATGATATGGGTAGTACAAGAGTAGATCTACCACGAGATCGGACAGGCTAAACCCTAGAAGCTAGCCTATGGTATGATTGTTGTTCTGTATGTTGTCCTACGGACTAAAACCCTCCGGTTTATATAGACATTGGAGAGGGTTAGGGTTACACAAAGTCGGTTACAATGGTAGGAGATCTATATATCCGTATCGCCAAGCTTGCCTTCCACGCCAAGGAAAGTCCCTTCCGGACACGGGACAAAGTCTTCAATCTTGTATCTTCATAGTCCAGGAGTCCGGCTGACGGTATAGTCCGGCCATCTGGACACCCCCTAATCCAGGACTCCCTCAGTAGCCCCTGAACCAGGCTTCAATGACGACAAGTCCGGCGCGCAGATTGTCTTCGGCATTGCAAGGCGGGTTCCTCCTCCAAGTACTTCATAGAAGATTCTGAACACAAAGATAGTGTCCGGTTCTGCAAAATAAGTTTCCACATATTGCCATAGAGAGAATAATATTTACACAAATCTAATCTGCTGACGTATTCCGTAGTGTGACATCACACCACGACCAAGCCTTTATTAGAATCGTTTTATTGTCCCACCTCAGCGTGTCATGCGAGGCGGTTTCCTTGGCACGTCTCGTGGAAGCAGAGATCGTGTCCCCTTATTCCGGGATTCTCATCAATACGAGCGTGGGTTACCCAACCGCTTCTAGGACTCCTAGACTATAGGCAAGTCCAAACGGCCACGAAGAGGACGCTTGATATTCACCCTCTTTATAAAGGGACAAGGCTTTTATTTTTTTCCTCCCGTGCTCAATCGAATCCTTCCCCCACCTCAAGCTCAAACACCCAAAGTTCAGGTCAGGTGCTCCGAACCTTCAATCATGTCCAGATCTAGCCTTCAAGGCCGATGGGTGCCTTCCTCCGTCACGGAAGAAGACATCAAAAAGTTGAGGGAGGCCAGATATCTGACTGCCGAGGTTTTGCATCGGCTGCCTGCCCGAGGGCAGGCCGTCCCCTCCCCCGAACCCAACGAGAACGTCGTGTTCGTCTCCCACTTCCTCCGAGGTCTAGGCCTTGCTCTGGATCCTTTCGTCAGGGGTTTGATGTTTCATTACGGGCTAGATTTCCATGATCTAGCTCCAGACTCCTTTCTTCATATCACGGCATTTATTGTCATGTGTGAGGCCTTCCTCCGGGTTACCCCTCAGTTTGGCCTGTGGCTCAAGACCTTTGAAGTAAAGCCGAAGATGATCGAGGGGCAACATGTAGTGTGTGGAGGTGCCTCAATATGCAAGATGACGGGAGCTCCATGGCCCAAAGGTTCCATTCTAGAGGTGTCTGAATTGTGGCAACAGGAGTGGTTCTACATCACGACTCCTAGAAGTGCCAAGTGGGCGGCCGCCCCTGTTTTCCGCTCGGGCCCTCCACCACAACTAATGTCATGGATCAGCAGAGGCCTGAGCTGGGGTCCAGCCAAGGACGTGCCCATACTGCAAAGCCGCATTCGAGATCTCTTCAATGGAGATTTTAGTTTGGTTGCGGTAATACAAGTTATGCTGGTTCGTCAAGTCCAGCCTTGCAAATGCCGGCCCCTTCGCTTGTGGGAGTTCAATCCCGAGGGACCGCATGTCATTCAAAATTTCCTCGGCCTGACGCACGAGGAGATGTACAAGTCATTCTTCGGACCTCAGGTAGAGTGTCCGAAAATCACCGAGGACGTGGGCCTGAGCAGTAACCGTGCCGCCAAACAGGTAAGGAATCTTCCGGCCGAACATACTATCTCTCATTTGTTACAAAGTTATTTCTGAGAGTTTGCTTTTTGACCAGGACTGGCTAACAAAGGCGAAGTTGATTCGGTGTTCGGCCCCCCTCCCTAAGGGTTTGGACAATCTGGTATTGGAAAAGATGCTCCAGGTCGCACCTTGCCCGGAGCCCTTGAAGGAAGATACTGGGGAGGATAATACGGGCGGAGGCGGGCCCCCAACGCTGCCCATTCTAACCGAGGGAGCGAGCGTCTCCATGAAGGAAGACGACCAGAGGAGGAAAAGGACTGCGCCCGGGGATTCGGAAGCCGAAGCTTCCAAACGGGAGAAGAAGTCTCCCACAGAGGGTCCTACCTTGGGGGGTGCTTTTGCCGCACAAAGTCCGCGGGGGGATCAATTCTCCAGCGAGTCGTAAGTGACCTGAAATACTTTAATAGTACAGGTATGCCATCTTTTTCTTTTGAGAAAATTACCACCGCATATATCTTTGCAGTTCGGGCCTTAGTCCCTCTCAAATGAGCTCGTCTTCGGGGGATCTTCTTCTAGAGATGATTGAGAGCAAAATGCCTCCTCCGGACTCCTCCACTCCGGAAGCGGGCGACCCTGAAGTGTCATCGCGGAGGGCCTCTCTGAGTCCGGTGAGGCGAGAAGATAATCCCATTGACCCCGGAAGCTCCCAGTGTCCGGCTCCCAAAGAGAGCGGACAAAAGAGTCCGACACCGTCTGGTGTGCGATCGGATGTTCTGAGGGAGTTGGTGGGGCGAGCGGCCATCTCAGATGAACACCATGTGCTGATGAATACGGTAATGGAGAGAATCTCATCCGCCGAAAGCGGATTGCATGAAGCTTTTATGAGTCTACTGATAGGCTTTGAGGTACGTAAAATAATGTATGATAGTCCTGCACATGCTAGGTGTGCCCTGTGTAGATAGTAACCCCTGAGACTCTGGTTGTTGTCGGAAATGATGATGAACAGAGGATCATATTCCCAGGTAATAACCATACTGCCTTATGTGCAGGTGATGGAAGCTCCGGTGGCTAGCCGGACTAGCGAGTTTGCCCATTTAAAACGGTAGTTGGATGCGGCAGACGCTGACATCGAGCTTGTTAACAAAAGGCTTGACGAGGCATAGGGTAAGTGTCATTATCTGGTAAACGCCACATAGTAAGAGCAGCATGATGCCAGTATCTTTAATATGTTGTGTCTGCAGATGGAGCTGCCACTGTTGAAGCCTTGCGGGCAGAACTTGCCCGAGCCAAGGAACAAGCGAGGTTTGGTAATGCGGCTGCTTTGAAGGCGGCCGAAGAGTCGAAAGCCGAGAAGGCTGCGCATGGTGAGAGCCGAGATAAGATGGCCAAGATGGTCATAGAATTAAAAGCCACCGCCGACCATTGCCGGGTTCTTGAAAAGGAAAACCTAGTGAAGGCATCAGACCTTGAGAAGGCTGCTGCGACGAGAAAAGACATCCGCTCTGCTATGAGGGCGAAGAAGGAGGAGCTGCGGGAAGCCGGGGATATTGTAGCTGGGAAATCCTTTATGTTGCGGAGGAAGTTTGGAGATCCACGGTATGCCTCTCTGGATCGGCTGTGGAGTTCGGAGGATGTGTATATGGATTTGGCGGCGAGCGCTGCCGATGCGGCCAAGTACTTCCAGAGTCAGACGGACCGTGAAGTGGACCAGCTGTTTTGGACACAATTCCATTCTCCCGAGCGTCCGCTTTCATTGACTGACCAATTAGCCGAATGGGACGAACTGAATAGGTTGTCCGGACTCGCCATGAGGTCTATTGTGGATCAGCTATGGCCGAAAAGGCCAAAACCGAATAGCTATTTCAGCTTGGTGCAACAGTTCCTTGACGTGGTGCCGCGCATTAATGCGATGAAGAGGTCGGCATGCATAGAGGGCTCATGGATGGCCTTTGCCCATGTTAAAGCATACTGGGCGGAGATGGATGCTACCACTGTTGCAGCGCGGGATTCAACCATAGGTCGAATGGCTGCTGAGCACTACTTTGAAGAAGTTCTTGAGGGTGCTCGTTTGATAGAGACCCAGTGCTCAAAAGATATTATGTTTGAGTGATATGTAATCTCATTGTAAGCGAAATGCTTTTATAAATTTTTATAAGGCTATTTTTATACTTTTGCCTGAAAGTAATATGATGCCTCCTGGGCGACCGTTTATGTATACATGTGTATAACCTGAAAGATTGCAGCCGTCGGCTTCAACCCCCACGCATATAATGCGGAGGTGCTCGCAAAAACACGCGTTCACACTTAACCCAACGTCTTGGTCCTATTAAGGAGGTGATAGCGGAGCGAGCGAGGCAACCGGACTATAATGCTTTAGCACTTTCACTTTAGCACTCTCCCGATCCCGGGGTGCGTACATGCCTGGCCGGAAAACGGCCCTTCATTAAGGCGGAGGAATTCTAACATTCCGACAGGTCATCGAGTGGTTGACCAGTCTCACGCTATATCATGACAGTCAGTTTTCGGCTTTGTCTACCGAGGTGCTCGTCCGCATGAACCAGGGCACAATCGCAGTAGTTCTCCTGGTGCTACCTTAGCCTGTAAAGCGGAACGTAAGGCACCAAAACACAGGAGCCGGGCAAACCCAACATTTGACCAAAGACAATGATTCGGAGCTGATGCATATAGGGCCAAACTCGCGACGCCGAACACTCCCTAAGGTATTCGGTCTTTGTGGTATAAACCGGGCCTAAATAATGGCCTTTGTAAGAAGCCCCTTGTGTCCAGGTACGTGCATTTTTCTGGCGTGGCCACATGCCAAAACGTCAGCATCCTTCTCAACGGTGGATATGTATCAACAAGAGACAGTAAAAAATGTTTACGCAGGGTCTTAATCTAAAAAGAATCCTTGGAGCGGGTCCCTGCTGCACGTCTGCGCCTGTGTCTCCATTGTGCCGTATCCTGGACGGGTGTAGCACGATGATCGTCTGTAAAAGAGAGGAATTTAGGTGAAAAAGTTGTCGTGCAAAAAGATAGTTTTTAAAGAAACCATGTATAATTCAAGATGAGAAGAAATTGCCACTTGTCTGCGCGCATTGAGCCCCTTGTATTGACAAATAGGGGTGTGACCATTTATTCGGTATAAATAGCGGCGCCAGACTTGATTAGTTGTGTCTGAGGTCTTGACGACCTATTGGATGCTTTCGCTGGTCCGGGCGCCTTTAGTGTGCGGCTGCCAAGGCAGCCGCACTCTCTTCGGCGCGCAAAGATCGCTTGATATTTCCGTTCACTGAAATGATGCCACGTGGACCAGGCATCTTGAGTGTGAGGGAGGCGTAGTGTGGTATTGCATTAAAGCAAGCGAAAGCTTCGCGTCCGAGCAGTGCTTGATAGCCACTTTGGAACGGAGCGATGTGGAAGGTTAAATGCTCGCGGCGGAAGTTATCGGGGGAGCCAAATATAACTTGTAGTAGGAGGGAGCCCGTACAACGAGCCCCTGGGCCTGGCGTTACTCCTTTAAAGGTAGTATTGCTATGGCGAATTTTTTTTGGGTCTAACCCCATCCCGCGGGTTGTATCCTGATATATTTCTGCCACCGTCCATCAAGACTCGTGTGAAGTGATATCCACCAATTACTGGGTCTAATACCAGGGCAGCCCATCCTGCGCGTCGGATACTTGCTGAGTAATCGCGATGGTCGAAAGTGATCGGTTGAGACGACCAGTGGCAGGACTTCGCGGTGACAGGCACTTGGGTATATTTTCCTGGGAGTGCCGTGTTGTTTTTTCCCTTGATCACGTGTAACACGTTTACTGTTTTGACTTCTGGTGGAAATTTCTTTTGTTCCCCAGTGTCTTGCTTGGGAGGCTCGTCCTCGTCTTCACTTGGTGTATCCTCCCCCTTGTGTACGGCGTTGAGCTTGCCGGACTGCTTGAAGACCCAACATTCTCTGTGGGTATGATTAGCAGGTTTACCAGGGGTACTATGTATCTGACATACTTGGTCCAGAATTTTGTTGAGGCTGGACAGTTCATCCCTGGTGCCTTTAGAGGGCGGCTTTTGACCTGGCCGAGAGCTTTTGAATCCGGCGTTTTACTGCCGTGCCCTTCGTGCTGTCTTCTTTATTCCGGCGTTTGTTATTGCTATTGCGCCGTGATTTCTCGTTTCCATCTCTAACTTTATATGTACTGGGGTCGCTGGTGCTGCATCTGGCTAGCCAGCTGTCCTCACCCACGCAAAAGTGAGTCATGAGGCTTGTTAATGCGGCCATCATTCTCGGCTTATTTTGGCCGAGGTGTCTGGCGAGCCATTCATCACGGACGCTATGCTTAAAAGCTGCCAAGGCTTCAGCGTCCGGACAGTCGACAATCTGGTTCTTTTTAGTAAGAAACCTGTTCCAAAGCTTTCAGGCTGACTCTCCGGGCTGTTGAGTTATATGACTCAAATCGTCCGCATCCGGAGGTCGGACATAAGTCCCTTGAAAATTTGCCCGAAAGGCGTCTTCGAGCTCTTCCCAACTTCCAATGGAGCTTTCGGGGAGGCCTTTAAGCCAGCGACGAGCTGGTCCTTTGAGCTTGAGGGGTAAGTACTTGATGGCGTGGAGATCATCTCCTCGATCCATATGGATATGAAGGATGTAGTCCTCAATCCAGACCCCAGGGTCTGTTATTCCGTCGTATGTCTCTATGTTTACGGGTTTGAATCCCTCTGGAAATTCATGGTCCAGCACCTCATCGGTGAAACATAGGGGGTGTGCGGCACCCCTGTAGCTGGGTGTACCGCGTTGTTCGGATGTTTGTTGTGTTGCATTGTATGCTGGGGCGCGCTTGCGTGGTCCATAGATGGATCTTGTTGCGCCGTCCTTTGGGTGCGAGCCCTCGCATGGGTCGCGTGTTGTATTGTGAGTGGCATTGTATGCCGCTCTGTGTTGGTAGAGGGGTCGTCTATCCGGCCAGGTGGCTGCTTTGATATTTGGTTGTGGGGAATCTGAGGCCTCCTCATTGAATTCAGGTAGCAGTTTCCGCTTTGGGTAGCTCTTGGAGGGGCGATTGTCGCCGTACCTCGCTGCTGTGTTGAGTATTTTACTCCATCTGATTTGGAGTGTGTCTTGCGCAGCCTTGAGCCTTTGCTTCTGCTTTTTAAGACTCCTCGCGGTGGCAACAAGCCTTTTACGGGCATTCTGCTGCTCCAGGTGCCTGTCCGGCGTTATGTCGTCCGGACCATTATCCTTGATAGAATTTGTTTCTTCGGTTTGATTATCTGGATTGCCGTTGTCCGGCAGTGGTTCGCCCTGCTCCAGCGCTGGGTATGTGTGATCATTATTTCTGTCGAGGCGGGATTTGGGGCGGCGCTTGCGTCGCCGTTTTGACTGCTTTTCGAGGGAACAAGCCTTCGGTGCGTCCTTCCGCTCCTCGTCGTCATCTTTTGGTGCGTCCACCATGTATACGTCATATGACGAGGTGGCTTTCCAGGGCCCAATAGGCGCTGGTTCATCATTGTCTCCTTCATCGGCGTCCATACCGTCGATGTCTTCGGAGTCGAAGTCGAGCATGTCGGTTAAATTGTCGACAGTGGCTACAAAGTGGGTGGTGGGTGGGCTTTGAATTTCTTCATCGTCTGTATCCCAACCTTGCTGACCGTAGTCCGGCCAGGGCTCTCCTGATAAAGAGAGAGACTTTAGTGTCTTTAGAATATCGCCAAAAGGCGAGTGTTGAAAGATGTCCGTGGCAGTAAACTCCATGATCGGCGCCCAATCGGATTCGATCGGCAGGGGCGCGGAGGGTTCGGAGTCCGGAGAGGAGTCCGGCTCCTTGGAGTCACGAGTCTCGCGGAGTGCGGGGCTGGTGTTCGGCTCGATCGCCGTTGGGATCGCAGCCCCCGAGGCGGCGTCCAACCACCCATCCTCGATCGGCGTAGTTGGCTCCAAATTAAGGGTCGAAGCCAATGTGGGTGCGGCCTCCAGGGCACTATTCGGCGGCAGAGCTAGATCATGCTCGTCGTGACAGTGTGGCGCGCTCGGCAGTGGCTCGAATTTGTCGAAGATCAAGTCCCCGCGGATGTCAGCCGTGTAGTTTAAACTTCCAAATCTGACCTGACGGCCAGGGGCATAGCTTTTGATCTGCTCCAGACAGCCAAGTGAATTGGCCCACAGTGCGAAGCCGCCGAAGACGAAGATCTGTCCGGGGAGGAAGGTCTCTCCCTGGACTGCATCATTATTGATGATCGCAGGAGGCATCAAGCCTAACAGCGACGACACAGAGGAACTCTCAATGAAAGCACCAATGTCGGTGTCAAAACCGGCGGATCTCGGGTAGGGGGTCCCGAACTGTGCGTCTAGGCCGGATGGTAACAGGAGGCAAGGGACACGAAGTTTTACCCAAGTTCGGGCCCTCTTGATGGAGGTAAAACTCTCGGTGATTAATATTGGTTCTACTCTTGTACTACCCATATCATCAATATTAATCAAGCAGGACGTAGGGTTTTACCTCCATCAAGAGGGCCCGAACCTGGGTAAAACTTCGTGTCCCTTGCCTCCTATTACCATCCGGCCTAGACGCACAGTTCGGGACCCCCTACCCGAGATCTGCCGGTTTTGACACCGACAACCACCTTTAAAGGTGTCATCCCAAGTGTAGAGGCCTGTTGCACGGGCTCAATCACACTGGAAGTGGTCTTCGGATCTCTGGACAACTTCCGAAGCAAGGAGTTAATCTTCGATATTGTCCCCTTCCACAGCGGCTATCACGCACTGCTCGGACGAACCGCATTTGCCAGATTCAATGCGGTACCGCATTATGCATACCTCAAGCTCAAAATGCCAGGACCTCGTGGGGTTATAATAGTTAATGGAAACACAGAGTGCTCACTCCGCATGGAGGAACACATTGCGGCCCTCGCAGCAGAAGCGCAAAGCAGCCTTATGAGGCAAACCGCCAGTTCAGCAAAAAATACGCCGACACCTTCAAGCGAGTCCGGAGTACCCTGCAAGAGGATCGCCAGGCACGTTTAGAGCTCGCCTAGCAATCCGGCCTCCGTCCTAGTCCCATTCAAGCGGCGAAATTAGTGCCACGCATACATAATTACGCTCTCAAGATACCATGGGCATAGGCGGAGGCATGACCATGGCACAGCCCACAATGCGGCTCAACCGCTTCAGGGCCCGTATACCTTTAACATTTTCTTCCTTTCAGGCCCCTACTCTCTGAAGGCCCTCTCCGATAGTCTGATCATCGGACCCGTCACGGGAAGGAAACACCAAGGAATCAAGAAGCTTTGACGTACAAGGGAATCCCCAGGTGGTCTCTGACAATGATCACTATACCTGTTTTACATACCCACACGCAGCTTGCCCTTGGATAGGACATGTCAAATAGTCATATTTTTGCTTATTGCACTACTTGTATACATACACTTTGACATATCATTTAAATAACAATGTACAGTGTTAGCTTATTATTACATTTCTTCATCCTTTTTCCTGTCTGCCTATTTACGACAAATTGCACCCGTACGTTCTGGTACGTCCAGTGTGCCAACGGCTTCAGTGTACCCCGTAACACGACAAGAAAAGTCCGAACACTTTCGATAGTGCGGCACCCCGAACTTATAGCATTATATGCATCAGCTCCGAATCATGTCTTGGGTCAATAGTTGGGTTTGCCTGGCTCCCATGTTTTGGTACCTTACGTTCCGCTATATCGTCTAAGGTGGCACTGGGAGAACTACTACGATTGTGTCCCGGTTCTTCCAGACGAGCACCTCAGTAGAGAAAGCCAAAAATTGACTGTCATGATGCGATGAGAGCTTGTCGCTGTTCGAGAGGTCTCAAATCCTTAAAGATTTTTTCCGCTTCGGGCGAGGAGTCGGCCTTGTCCGACTTAGGCGTACATAGCGCCCCAAGTTCGGCCTTCCGAATACTAGGGGCTTCGCCAAAATTTAAAATTGTAGACTTCTATGGCTAGGTGAGAGTGATAAAGCTTTATAGTCTGATTGCCTAGTTCATTGTGCTGAACACCTCCTTCGAAGGACCCAAAACTGGGATAAAGAGTGATCAGGTTTATCCCGAACACCTCAGTACTAGTTACATGGGGGCAGAAGCCGACGACTGGCCAACTCTTAAATTTTATAAACGACCGCACAAAAGGTAATATTTTAAATCAAACAAGCGCTACATAGTGCATATGAACTTGTTTCACATTACAGGATCAGAAAGTACATTCATTCAAATATTACATCCTTAGTACATTCCTCTGCCACAAGGTGAGCACCCTTCAGGACACTGTCATAATACTTTTCGGGGTGGCGATGCTCCTTGCTCTCCGGCGGCCCTTCCTTCACCTGCTTTTTGGCGTCCATCTTCGCCCAGTGCACTTTCACCTGGGTCAAAAGCCCTGCGCGCACCCTCAATGCAGACGGACCGCTTTATGACTTCAAACAGGGGGCAGGCATTCACGAGCCGCCTTACCAAGCCAAAATAGCTGCCAGGCAGGGCTCACCAGGCCACATCCGAACTATGAGGCCTTTCATGGCTAGTTCGGCCGCCTTGTGAAGCTCGACCAATTGCTTCAACTGGTCGCTCAAGGGCATTAGATGTTCGGTCCCAGTATACTGAGATCAGAACAACTTCTCCGTCGAGCTCCCTTCCTCGGTCCGGTAGAACTCCACGGCATCCGACACACTGCGGGGTAGATATGCAAATGCTCCTGGAGAACTCCGAATTCGGGTAAGTAAAAGGAAAGTTTCCTTCACATGCCTGCTTTGCATAATGAAGGCATAGATCCCCCACATGATTATACCGGGGAAAGAAACGTCTTATGAGATATAAAGAGCTTACCGGATTGGTAGGGCGCTTTGCTCCGAGTTCGCGGTCCTCGATAAGGGGAGGAGGTACCTCGGCGGCCTTGAATAGCACCCTCCAGACGTCTTGGTGCATCATGTCAAAAAGCTCTCGCAGCGTCTGGTGCTTGGCCGGGTCGAACTCCCACATACTGAATGCCCGTCCTTGACAGGGAAGGATCCGGCGGAAGAGCATGACCTGGACCACATTGACGAGCTTGATTTTCTTGCTTATCATATTTCTTACGCAGTTTTGGAGTCCGGTCAGCTCCACCGATGAACCCCAGGATAGGCCCTTCTCTTTCCAGGAGGTGAGCCGCATGGGGATGCCGGATCAAAATTCGGGGGCCGCCGCCTAGTTGGTGTCGCACGGCTTGGTGATGTAGAACCACCCCGATTGCCACCCCTTCACGGTCTCCACATAGGAGCCTTCGAGCCAGATGACATTAGGCATTTTGTCTACCATGGCGCTTCCGCACTCCGCTTGCTGGCCGACCACCACCTTTGGTTTCACGTTGAAGGTCTTCGGCCACTGGACGAAGTGGGGCTTGATGTGGAGGAAGGCCTCGCACACGATGATAAACGCCAAAATGTTGAGGATGAAATTGGGGGCTAGATCATGGAAGTCCAGCCCATAGTAGAACATGAGCCCGCGGACGAACGGGTGGAGGGGAAATCCCAGCCCGCGGACGAAGTGGGGGAGGAATACAACCCTCTCATGGGGTCCTGGAGTAGGGATGATCTGCCCCGCATCTGGGAGCCGGTGCACGATATCTGCGGCCAGGTATCCCGCTTCCCGGAGCTTCGTAATGTTCTCCTCTGTAACAGAGGAGACCATCCACTTGCCTCCCGCTCCGGACATGTGTGGAGTGGTTTTGCGGAGAAAGTGCGAACTTGGGCGCTGAAGCTCGAGTGCACAAGAATGGATGGGCAGGGAAGAAGAAGGCGTGGGTGAGAAGGAGGAGTCCTTATCCTTTTATAAGGGCGGAAGAAACTATGCGCCTCCCCACCTACCTGGTAAACTCGCTTGTTCCCCAAGCGCCATGATTGATGGCGCGGTTGGGTTACCCACACCCGTATTGATAAGAATCCCGTGATA
Source organism: Triticum aestivum (assembly GCF_018294505.1). Taxonomy (NCBI): domain Eukaryota; kingdom Viridiplantae; phylum Streptophyta; class Magnoliopsida; order Poales; family Poaceae; genus Triticum; species Triticum aestivum. The sequence continues at coordinate 471,519,208 of NC_057797.1, read as the reverse complement.
AGGGGACACGATCTCTGCTTCGACAAGACGTGCCAAGAAAACCGCCTCGCAATATGTGCAGTATCTGGTTGAGAAAAACGGTTCGAATAATGACCGGGTCATGGCGTGATGTCACGTTATGAAAAGTCGTCAGCAGATTAGATTTGTGGGAATATTATACTCTCCACGGTGGTATGTGGAATTTGTTTTGCAGAGCCGGACACGATCCTTGTGTTCAAAATCTTCTATGGACTATTCGGAGAAGGAACCCGCCTTGCAATGCCGAAGACAATCTGCGCACCGGACTCATCGTCATTGAAGCTTGGTTCAGGGGCTACTAAGGGAGTCCTGGATTAGGGGGTCCTCGGACAGCCGGACTATTGGACTATGAAGATACAAGATTGAAGACTTCGTCCCGTGTCTGGGTGGGACTCTCCTTTGCGTGGAAGGCAAGCTTGGCAATTCAGATATGTAGATCTCCTCCCTTGTAACTGACTCTGTGTAACCCTAGCCCCCTCCGGTGTCTATATAAACCGGAGGGTTTAGTTCGCAGGAAAACAACAATCAGAATCATAGGCTAGCTTCTAGGGTTTATCCTCTACGATCTCGTGGTAGATCAACTCTTGTAATACTCGTATCATCAAGATCAATCAAGCAGGATGTAGGGTATTACCTCCATCGAGAGAGCCCGAACCTGGGTAAACATTGTGACCCCTGCCTCCTGTTACCATCCGCCTTAGACGCATAGTTCGGGACCCCCTACCCGAGATCCGCCAGTTTTGACACCGACAGACGTAGTCGAACAAATCCTCACAAACGCGACATTACCGGAACTAACAAGAAGAAGCAACACCGGAAAGGAGCAAACAATATAGTAAACAACCAACACATCAACGTGGCATGATGCACAACCAAGTATGATGCATGTCCGGCTTAAAGAGGCATGGCATGGCAATATGCACAAACAATACTACAAATTAAGTGGAGCTCAATATGCAACGAGTTGCATATTGACGAAAACACCACATTCAAACATTTAGTTCACTCTCGTTTATGTACCCAACAATGTTAAATGTTATTAGACATGGCAAGAGGTGAAGCATAACAAAACTATACTATCTAAACAATTTAAATGGGGCCGGATATAACAAACAACAAATCCGGTAAATCACCATATGCATATTTTAAAGTTGGTATTGTTCTGCCCTAAACCATATTTTAGAGTTGTTAAACATGCAAAGTAAGTACATCATGTTAATCTATGCATTTTTCTGCCCCATTTACATATAAAGTTTATTAAATTTGGAGCTACGGTTATTTACTTATGAAATAAATCATTTTAACATGGCATTACACAAAATAAACACAAACAACATTTTAAACATCTTAAACATTCATGAAAGTTGGATATTATGAAACTAGACAAGATTCTAAGCAGTTTACATATATAAATCATTTTAATATGATGCACAATTGATGAGTTATTAAATGCATGATCTAGAGGGACTTTTCTGCAAATCTGTTAACTCAGGATAAAAGACAAAATCGCAGAGCCTAAAAAAAGACTCTGGGCCGAATCTGTATAGGAAACCCAACAGAGGGAAAAGGCCGGGGGCTGCTCATCATGGGCCTTCGGCCAGTTGGCAACGCAGGATGGCGAGAGCAATCTGTGGGTCCTGGGCTGTGGGGAGGCCCACGTGGAGGTCGTCCTCCTCCCGATCCCACCTAGATCGGGGAGGCAGACGGTGATGAACGATGGTGGTCAGCGAGCGACACGCATAGCGGGATCCCGATGAGAGGAAGACACGGGGAGGGCAACAGCTGGCGAGGAACGAGGCGGACATGGTGGATCCGAGCTCCAATGAGGGAGGCCGACACAGCGGGTGCCGGGCGGCGCCGAATCCAGAGCATCCCGGCGAGATCCGAGGCAGCGGCGAGGGGATCTCCATCGGGGCGCCCTACAGAGAGAGATGGGTGAGATGAGAGTGATCCAGTCGGGAAGGAGAGGGAGGCAGGTGGCGTGACCTGGGTGACGGTCGGAGCAGGGGTCGCCGGCGGTGTGGTGGGCTCCGGTGCGCGGGGACTGAGGCAGCGGTCGCCGGCGAGATCGAGATCGGGCTCCTCCCGATCCAGGTCGAGCGAGGGAGCAGGGAGCGCGGTGCTGCGACCGTGCGGGCCTCCCGCGGGCCGCGGCGGGCCTCGTGGCGGAGTGGGGTGCCCGGGGCCATGTGGCCGGCTTCGGTTGGCCGCGGGCGCTGCTGGAGCGGCGGCTAGCCACTGGCAGCGCGCCAAGTGGCGACGAGGGGGTTGGCCGGGCACAGAAATGGAGGTGGCGGCTGCGGGTTGGGGGTACAGAAAACAAGGAGGGGAGAAAGGAATGTCCAGAATTGGAAGGGGGGTCTCCTTTTATAGGCAGGGTTAGTGTTTGGGGGGATTTGTGGGGTTTCCGGACCCTCCGTTGATGATTCGGCGGCTCCGGCAAGAGGGTGGAGTTTCGGACGCGCGAGAGGGGTCTATGCACTGCGCAAAGAGGGGTAGGCGAACGAGGTCAAGTGTGTGGATGGGTTGAGAAGAGAGAAGGAATGCAACCCGGCAACCGTTTCCGGAGACCGAAAAGGTCCGACGTTTGACCGACTATAATGCCGCTATACTTATCCGTTGGGCCATCAAACGGACTCCAAATGCGATGAAACTTGGCAGGCGGTCTATCGACACTATAATAAGACTGCACACCAACTTTCAACCCATTCCTAGAACATTTTCCGGCCACTTATAAAATAATATTTCAGACGTGCCGCGGGCGCGTGCAAGTGTGTTTGGGCTCAGAATGAACAACAGACGGACCTGGGGGAACCCAGACGGATGCAAGTTTTGAAAACATGAAGATGCAATGCGGATGATGACATGGCAAGATGCAACACGCAAGCGAATGACAAGGCAACAACAACGAATAACTGGAAGACACCTGGCGCAATGGTCTCGGGGCGTTACAGATCCATTCTTAGCAACAAAGATCTTGCCTTCGGATCTGTGATAGAAGGTGTACCCAATAGTTTCTTTTGGGTATCCAATGAAGACGCACTTCCCCGATTTGGGTTCGAGCTTATCAGGCTGAAGCTTTTTCACATAAGCATCGCAACCTCAAACTTTAAGAAACGATAGCTTAGGTTTCTTGCCAAACCATAGTTCATACAGTGTTGTCTCAACAGATTTAGATGGTGCCCTATTAACGTGAATGCAGCTGTGAAAGGATCGATATGGTTGACTAGAGGGGGGGGTGAATAGGCAACTAACAATTTTTTGCTTTTCTTTAACAATTTAAACTTTGCATCAAAGTAGGTTGTCTAGATATGCAACTAGGTGAGCAACCTATACGATGCAACGAAGATAGCAACACAAGCCAGCAAGAGATATATCACAAATAAGCTTGCACAAGTAAAGGCACGAGATAACCAAGAGTGGAGCCGGTGGAGACAAGGATGTGTTACCGAAGTTCCTTCCCCTTTGAGGGAAAGTACGTCTCCATTGGAGAGGTGTGGAGGCACAATGCTCCCCAAGAAGCCACTAGGGCCACCGTATTCTCCTCACGCCTTCACACAATGCGAGATGCCGTGGATCCACTATTGGTGCCCTTGGAGGCGGCGACCGAACCTTTACAAACAAGGTTGGGGCAATCTCCACAACTCAATTGGAGGCTCCCAACGACACCATGAAGCTTCACCACAATGGACTATGGCTCCGCGGTGACCTCAACCGTCTAGGGTGCTCAAACACCCAATAGTAACAAGATCCGCAAGGGATTAGTGGGGGGAATCAAATTTCTCTTGGTGGAAGTGTAGATCGGGGCCTTCTCAACCACACCCGAGCAAATCAACAAGTTTGATTGGCTAGGGAGTGAGATCGGGCGAAAATGGATCTTGGAGCAACAATGGAGCTTAGGGTTGGAAGAGGTGGTCAACTAGAGGAAGAAGACACCCCTTTTATAGCTTAGGACAAAATCCAACCGTTATCCACCTACCAGCCCGCGACCAGCGGTACTACCGCCCCAGACCAGCGGTACTACCGTAGGGCCACGCGGTACTTCCGCTTGCTGATAAGCGGTACTACCGCAAGGCCATGTGGTACTACCGTGCGGACCCGCGGTACTACCGCAACAACAGTAGCAGCTAGGGTAGACCTGTAGCACAAGAGCTGAGGGCGGTACTGCCGCGGGCGCGGTACTACCGCTCCCCCTTGCGGTATTACCGCAAGGCAGGAAACCCCTAGCCTGGGAAGAGCGCGGATAGAGATACATTCGTGCCTACTTCCGCTTGTTAACGGAAGAAGCAAAAATCCAACACAGTACTACCGCAGAGGAGCGGTACTACCACCTGGCAGCTGAGCCAGGCCACGCATGGTACTACCGCGCAAGGGATGCGGTACTACCGCAGTGGCGCGGATGTAAAAAATTACGCCCGCCCCTACTACCGCGAAGGAGCGGTACTACCGTGGGCACCTGCGGTACTACCGCGGGTGCCTGCGGTACTACCGCTCAACAAGGAGCAGTACTATCGCAAGCCCACCAACAACACTCAGGACAAGGGAAAAGAGGATCAAACGGAGGATGCTCCAAAGTGCAGGGGAAAGGAGGGGACAAGGAAGAAAACATGTACGAGATGATTCCACCCAAACCTTTCTGACGCGGACCCCCTCTTAATAGTACGGCTTTCCTATGACTCAAATCCACCAAAAAGAAATGCAGAAAAGACGCCGTCTTCAACAGTCTTCGAGGGGCACCAAACCGTCTTGTGCCTAGCGATGAAACGTCTGGGAAACTCAAGGCACACGATTAGTCCGCAAAAGCATTGTCATCAATCACCAAAACACCTTAGGGATAAATATGCCCTTACAATCTCCCCCTTTTTGGTGGATTGATGACAATACGGGGTTTGCACAGAGGAAATAAGGTTAAGCAAACGTAAACCCCTCCTCTCTAGAATATAGACGGGCTCCCCCTAGATGTGTGCTAACTAGATGGGTGCTTTGGACTGCACGGCACACATACTAAGATCAAAGCTCCCCCTATATTATAGAGACAAGGCATATCTTGCAAAAGTAAGGCTAACACTAGACAAGATAGCAAATACGAGCATAACAAGTAGCACAATCATAAGCTCACTAAGATAGAATAGAGTGCATATGTATTACACCATATGAAGGATAAGTCTCAAAGGTGCAAACTAAACCAAAGCAAACGAGGTCCAAATGACAAAGCAAACACCAAAGATGACATGACATGCAAGCACGCAAATCCCTACACTCTCCCCCCCTTTGGCATCGAGACGCCAAAAAGGCAGAGAGGACACCTACACACAAAGGGTGGCTCAGGCAGAGAAATCATCCCAATGCTCCTCGTGCTCCTCGTCAGACTCGGCGGCGGGGACGGTCTCCTCGATGTCCTCCTCAGAACTAGTCCACTTGAAACCTTGCTTCGCCATCCATGCAGCCTCTAGCGTGATGGCATCCTCAGAACCGCCAGAGACATCCTCTCCAAAGAGCCTCATGACCTTCTTGTCGCGGCGGCGACTCTCCTTGGATGCCACGTGAGTCCTGTACTGCCCCTTCGCCTGCATGCAGAAGAGAGTCTTCATCTTGTCCTTCAACTTCTTGGCCCACGACGGCTCAGAGGAAGGTGGGGAAGACCTAGCAGCACGGTCCTCAGCAACATCCTCTGCACCAGCCTCCTCCTCACCAACAGCCCTCCTAGCAGCAGACGCCTTAGCACGAGTAGTAGTGTTGGCCCAGTTGGGCTTGACGCGGAGACTGATGGACTCATGCCGAATCCAGTCTGGAGCAAGGAACTCATCACCAGGGTACACCTTCTCCCAAGTCGTGGAGATCAACTGAAACAAGTATGGTCCATAGATAGGTACCTTGCGGGTGTACACCGCAAACCGAAGCTCACACCACATGATGTGTGAGACATCAAGTGGCTGAGTCTGAGACGTACGTGCCTCCGCGCACAGGAGCATCATGTCCACCAGGTAGGAATGAACCTTGTCCTTGTCGCCAATGCGAGGGAACAGAGTGTTGCGGAAGATGCGATGCATGATATCCAGAAAAGAGTTCAGCACCCAAGTCGACTTGCCACCGGGAAGCACCTTCTGAACATAGCATGGCTAATGCTTGTTCTTGTTAGCAGACTCAGAATTGGCATGGGGGCGAACACCAACGGGTGTGTGAAGCCCGTCATCAGGAACGTGGAGCAGACCCATGAACTCCTTCCATGTAGCAGACAACTGACAGCCATTGGTCATCCAGGTCATCCTCCGCTCATCCCCGGGGTGAAAGTGAACCGAGGCAAAGAACTGAAAGATAAGCTCAAGATCATAGTCAAGGTGGAAAGAGATCACGTGTTCAATACCGAACTGCTCCACCAAATCCAAAGCTTCTCCAAAGTAGTCATGAAACTTGTCCTTCCTCATGGGATTCATGTCTATCCACTTGACATCCACGTAGGTGTTTTGCTTGTTCTTGATTACATCCAAATAAATGAGAGCCTGCTGCTTGGTCCAAAACAACTCAGTGCCTCTGAGGATAGCACGAGCATTCACATAAGGGTTGATCTTCCGGCGTTCGATGTACTCAGTGAGGGGAATCTCGTCCATGCCCTTAGCAGGTTCCTTTTGCTTGCTGGCAGTGGTCTTGACCTTGCACTTGGGGGCATTGGAGCCCTCTAGTGCTTCATCTTGAGGATTGCACAGTCGCTTGGAGCCAGTGTCACGACTGGGATTGGAACGGCGAGAGCCACCACCTAAGAAACAAGAGAAAGCACACACAAAGAGCGAGAAGAATCAATGCAAAGACCACGGCAAAGCAAGGGAAACAAGTAGATAGCATACGGGATAACTGCCACGAGGAAGATGGGACAACAACGGTAGTGCCGCCTGGTCGTTCGATACTAAAATTTCAGTACCGCTCCTAGTCGCGGTAGTACCGTGTGAGGATACGGTAGTACCGTGGCTTGGAGCGGTAGTAAGACTTTAGTGCCACAGAACATGCGGTAGTACCACACCGAACGGGCGGTAGTACCGCACCAGTAGCACGGTAGTACCGCACCGCGTCAGATCCGAACCTTCTTTTGAATCTGAGAAGACGCGCGAAACCACGGTGGAACTACGGTTGATCAAATCTACCACGGGACAGTATATCAAGTATAATTTCTACGCAACACTACTCTTCTACAACCTTCTCTTGCAAAGACTTGGCCTAAAATCTCAAGAACACAAGCATCTCTCCAAAAACCTAGAGACAAGAGAACCAATAAGAAAAAGAGGGATTTGGGGAAAAACCTTGGTCCATGGCAATAGGAAGTGGTGGGGAACGATCCCACCGGTCGGAATCCAAGGAGAGCAGCCAGAGATGGAGATCCGGCGAGGGACTCCGGCCCCGTTCTTGAGCGCGAGAGAGAGAGACAAAGTGGGGAAAACTAACGAATGGGTATGGGGGAGTTAGAACCCCCTGTTCCCGTCCTTATCCCCACGCACCTCCGACAACGCGGTAGTACCACGTATCATCGCGGTAGTACCGCTTGGGCGGAAGAACCGCACCAAAGAGGTAGTACCGCTCTCCCACGCGGTAGTACCGCGCTGGGCCGATAGTACCGTACTTTCCACGCACGGTAGTACCGTGGCAGGCCGCAGTAGTACCGTGAGCTCAAGAAGAAGCCATTTCCAAACACAAGAAAAGAGAGGTCTTCGCAAGGAAACTTCAAACGAACAAAACACCTCACAACAAGCTCAAACACGAAGGGAAGAAGGGGCAAAACAACAACAAGAGACGACCACGAGACACAACCTCTCCAACGAGAGGGCGGTGGCCGGAGCCACCTATGTTTGAGTCAATTGGTATGGCACCGCGAAGAATTATCCTTGGGCCCATGACCAAAACTCGTCTTTGAAGCACAAGTACCATAAAAAATGGCTAATGTGAAAGATTTGATCAATTTATGCATAATGGGGGGAGGGAGAGTTCATTGAGAGAACAACACTCCCCATATGTCCATGCCTACACCTAAACAAGACAACAAGTTGAGTGTAGTGGGGTGTGCAAGGGTTCAAGCAACATTGCTCGAATCAATGATATTTAGCTCATGCCTTAACTCGTGAAATCTTGCTTCATCCAACGGCTTCGTGAAAATATCTGCAAGGTTATCATGAGTGTTGACGTAGTTGAGCTCGATCTCCCCTCACCTAATGTGATCCCGGATGAAGTGATACCGAATCTCAATATGCTTCATCTTGAAGTGTTGCACCGGGCTGAGAGAAATCTTGATGGCACTTTCATTGTCACATCAAAGAGGCACTTTGTCACAAATGACACCGTAATCCTTTAAAGTTTGCCTCATCCATAAGAGTTGTGCACAATAACTACCGACCACTACATACTCCGCTTCGGTGGATGAGAGAGACACACAACTTTGCTTTTTGGAAGACCAACTCACCAAAGAGCAACCAAGGAATTGGCACCCTCCGGAAGTGGACTTCCTATCCACTTTGTCTCCCGCCCAATCGGAATCCGAATACCCTAAAATCTTGAAGTTTGCTCCTCTTGGGTACCATATGCCAAAGTATGGGGTATGAGCCAAATATCGAAAGATTCGCTTGATCGCCACATAGTGACTTTCCTTAGGTGCAGCTTGAAACCATGCACAAATTCCCACACTCAACATGATATCCGGTCTAGATGCACAAAGGTAAAGCAAGGATCCAATCATGGAGTGATATACCTTTTGATCCACCACTTTACCATTGGGATCTATGTCAAGTTGGCACTTGGTGGGCATTGGAGTGGAAGCCGGCTTGACATCACTTAGCTTGAATCTCTTGAGCATGTCTTGAGTGTATTTGGCTTGGTTGATGAATGTTCCTTCTCTTCTTTGCTTCACTTCGAACCCTAGAAAGAACTTCAACTCTCCCATGGAAGACATCTTGAACTTAGAGGTCATGAGAGAGGTGAATTCCTCATTGAAAGCTTTGTTTGGGGAACCAAAGATAACGTCATCAACATATAGTTTTCATACAAACAACTCCCCTTTGATCTTCTTAGTAAAAAGAGTGGGGTCGATTAGCCCAACTTCAAACCCATGATCTTGTAACAATTCGGTAAGGTGGTCATACCACGCACGTGGGGCTTGTTTAAGCCCATAGAGTGCTTGTCGAGTTGATACACATGATCGGGAAAGTAGGGATCCTCGAACCCGGGGGGTTGCTTGACATAGACCAACTCATTAATAGGACCATTAAGAAAAGCACTCTTCACATCCATTTGTTGCAACTTAAAAGTTATGATGATAAGCATAAGCAATCAACAAACGAATGGATTCAAGGCGAGCAACGGGAGCAAAGGTTTCACCGTAGTCGATACCCTCGACTTGGGAGTAGCCTTGTGCCACCAATCTTGCCTTGTTGCGAATGATGGTCCCATGAGCATCTTGCTTGTTCTTGAATATCCACTTGGTTCCAATGACATTGTGGTTCCCCGTTGGCCTTGGCACCAATCTACACACCTTATTGTACTCGAAGTTGTTGAGTTCTTCATGCATGGCATTAAGCCAATCCGGATCTTCGAGTGCTTCATATACCTTTTGGGGTTCAACACAAGAGACAAACGCGTGATGTTCACAATAGTTTGCCAATTGTCTACGAGTGCTTACCCCCTTTTGAATGCTTCCAAGTACATTCTTCATGAGATGACCCTTGGTGGAGAGCTTGGAAGCAATCTTGGCGGCACGACGCTCCAATACCTCCTCGGTAGTGAGCTGAGGAGCGGTCACTTGATCATCTTGAGCGACGTCTTGAGCTTGTTCTTGATCTTGAACTTGCTTGGAGGAGAGAACTTGACCTTGGGCATCACTTGGTGTGTCAACACCGTCTTGAGTATGATCTTGCCCTTGGTCTTGTTCACGAGGATGAGGGCCTTCACTTTGTTCTTCGGAAGCGTGTGGGCCTTGGGTTGGTGATGGCGCCACTTGAGTGGAGCATTTCTCCTTCGCCCACAAGGGGTTCCTCAATGGGTAGGATAAAACCAACACCCATTCTTCTTATGGCTTGAGGAGGAATTTCATCACCTACATCACAAGTGCAACTTTGCTCCACTTGGGAGCCGTTATTCTCATCAAACTCCATGTTACACGTCTCCTCAATAAGTCCCGTGGATTTATTGAGGACACGGTAAGCATGAGAGTTTGTAGCATAACCAACAAATATGCCCTCATAAGCTCTAGCCTCAAATTTAGACAACCGAACACCTTTCTTGAGAATGAAACACTTACACCCGAACACCCGAAAGTACTTAAGGTTGGGCTTGTTACCGGTGAGTATCTCATATGGAGTCTTGTTCAAGCCCTTGCGGAGGTAGAGCCGATTGGATGCATGACACGCGGTGTTGATGGCTTCGGCCCAAAATTTGTATGGAGACTCGAACTCCGCCATCATGGTTCTTGCCGCATCCATCAACGTCTGGTTCTTCCTCTCCGCAACACCGTTTTGTTAGGGGTGTAAGGTGCGGAATATTGATGCTTGATCCCCTCATCACTAAGAAACTCATCCAAGGTGTAGTTCTTGAACTCGGTGCCGTTGTCACTTCTTATTGTCAAGATCTTTGCATTGTGTTGACGTTGTGCTTCATTTGCAAAGTCAATGACAGTTTGTTGGGTCTCGCTCTTCCTTTTGAAGAAATACACCCAAGTATATCTTGAGTAGTCATCCACAATCACCAAGCAATACTTCATACCCCCAAGACTATCAAAGGATGGAGGCCCAAAGAGATCCAAGTGAAGGAGCTCCAAAAGCCTCTTTGAGTAAATGATAGTCGTGGGAGGGTGAGCCTTCTCATGAAGCTTTCCTTCGATACAAGCACTGCAGGCACGATCTTTAGCAAAACTAACATTCGTTAGTCCACGGACATGGCCCCTCTTGAGAAGACTTTGCAAAGATCTCATATTGACATGGGCTAAACAGTGATGCCAAAGCCATCCCATGTCAACTTTAGCCATTAGGCACGTCGCGGTCTTAGTGGGTCGCTCCGAAAAGTTAATCACATATAGACCATTCTCGACATGCCTAACAAAGGCTACTTTAAGAGTCTTGCTCCACAAGAGGGCCACGATATCAATATCAAAGGAAGTGGCAAAGCCCATGATTGCAAGTTGATGAACGGAAAGTAAATTGTATGCAAGGGACTCAACAAGCATGACCTTCTCGATCGTGAGATCATGAGAGATGACAACCTTGCCAAGTCCCAATACCTTAGAAGATGAGGCATCACCCCACTCGACATTGGTGGGCATAGATGGAATCTTGTGCACGTCCACCACCAAGTCCTTGCTTCCGGTCATATGATTTGTAGCTCCACTATCGAGCAACCATGACCCCCCACCGGAAGCAAACACCTACAAGAGATCAATGCTTGGTTTTAGGTACCCATTTAGTAATGGGTCCTTTGATGTTAGTAACAAGGGTCTTGGGAACCCAAATAGACCATTCAATGTACTCATGAGGAGAACCAACAAATTTGGCATAGACATGCCCATCACTAGCACGACATAACACACAAGAAGGATTAAAGTCGCCGGCTTTGTTGGGAGGGGTGACATTTCCCTTTTTGACACCGTCACCCTTCGCATTGTTCTTCTTCTCCTTGGAGGCATCATCTCCCTCCTTCACAAACGTTTGCTTGAGAGGAGGAGGTCGTTTGGTATTGTTATCCTTCTTCTTGTTCTTGGGGTTGGGTGCGAACCCAATCCCCTCCTTGGACACAACTCCCTTTTGATTTCTCAAAAGGTCGTTTAGGTTCTTCTCACCTTGTATGCATGACACAAGGCCTTTCTCAAGTTGCTCCTTCAACTGAACATTCTCCCCAATAAGATGCACATGCTCACAACAAGGGTTAGTAGCATTTGCATTATCCATTAACACCATACGAGGAAAAGTGGCTTTCTCCTTGGTTAGATTCACTTGGAGTTAATCATGAGACTCCTTGAGGGTAGAATGAACACCCTTCAAGACTTTGTGAGCCTTATCGAGAATGTCAAACTCCTCTTTGAGTCTAGCAAGATCAACCCCAAGCTTTGCCTTCTCGGAGTTTAGCACACGAGAAACAACAAGCGCATGATCAAGATCTTTCATTAATTTAGCATGATCATCATTGTGAGACTCCTCAAGAGCCAAACGAAGACCACACTCTTCCTCAAGAGAATTGGAAAGATCCAAAATCTCATCGGCATAGTCACAACTATGCCCCTCCATCTTAGAGATGGTATCTTTGTGAGCCTCGATCATGTCATTGGCTTCACCAAGTTGTTCCAAGAGAGAAACAAAGTGCTTCGTGGATTTACCCTTGAGTTTACCCATAAAGGCCTCAAACTCATTCACCTCCACATTATTTCCCTCATGTTCATCAATGCTATCCGTCGAAGAGGGATGATTAATGATGGTAGTTTTGATGTTGGGGGTTACCTTGTTGGTGGCTTTAGCCATGAGGCACTTGGCGGTGATGCTCTCATTGGGTGAGTCGAAGAGAGACACACGTGGAGTTGTCACAATGGCAATGGAGGCCATGGCAACCGACTCACCATCTTCATCATCCTCATTGTACTCTTCTTGTACCACCAATGCCTTGAGAGGAGTCTTCGAAATTGCCCTTGTTGGGGAATGACTTGGCCTTGTCCTTTCGGATGAGCTTGCCACCATTGTCTTCCCTCTTCTCATAAGGGCACTCCGCAACAAAGTGACTTACATTGCCACAATTGAAACAAGTCCTCACTCATTGCTTGCCCTTTGTGCCACTTGAAATGTTCTTTTTGAAGTTGGGCCTTGAGTTCTTCTTGCTCCAAAATTGCCTTGAAGCAAGGGCCATGTGTTCATGATAGGCGTACTTCGTATCTTCGAGGTTACTCTCCTCTTCTTCCTCTTCGTCCTCTTCCTCCATACTAACCTTGGCCTTTAGAGCAAGGTTGGGTTTCTTTACTCGTTGAGAGCGAAGTACCGCATTGTCGGCGGTCTTGTCCAAGATGCTCATAGCAACGAACTCATCCAACACATCACTTGAGGACAAGGTGTGGAAGTCCGGCCTTTGACGAATGACGGAGGACATGGCTTTGTGGTAGGGCATCATTGCCTTGAGGAGTTTGCGCTTGATCCAATTGTCATCCGTGTCCTTGCTTCCATGATCTCAGAGCGAGACCGCAAGTTTGGTTACCCTCCGGTAGAGCTCTTGAGGTTCTTCATCTTCTTTCATTGCAAACTCATTGGCTTCATCTTGCACCATTTCATAGTTGGAGCATTGAATGCTTGCGCTTCCCCGGTAGAGGGAAACCACTTGGCGCCAAGCATCTTTGGCCAAGGAGTAGGGCCGGAGATGAGGAAGGTTTTCGGGTGGGATAGCTTCATGAATGATGAAGAGAGCATTCTCATTGAATTGATTATCCACGGCTTCTCTAGGAGTGAAGTTGCTTCGGTCATGCGGATAGAAACCTTCTTCAATGATTCTCCAAAGGTTAGTGTTCACATGATTTAAATGACGCTTAAAACGATAGACCCAAGAGTCAAATTCAACATTCTTCTCAATCTTAGGGGCCGGCCTGGATTGATTCAAATGAGTGGAAGGGAGAGGTCCACCATAGACAAGTGGAGGTTCCACATGGGCAAAGATGCCGGTGCCACTCTTACCACTAGTAGGAAGGGCTTTCTCTCTAGTAGCTTCCCCCTTGTCGGAGGTAGCATCCGTCACCTTGTTGGCGGGATCACCCACTTTCAACGGTGCGGTGGAAAGTTTAAGCTCTTCTAAGAAATCTTTAAACATGGTTTTGACCTTGGTCGTCATGGAGGTTTTCAATGTGTCAACGCCACATTGAACTCCTCACGAGAGACTGCGGTTCCCCATCTCCCATAGAAGATACTGGATTTGCACCGGAGTGCTCCTCCTCACCTTCTACGACGTCAACCATACTCTTCGGACGGTAAAGTCCTTCATAAAGAGACGAGGCTCTGATACCAATTGAAAGGATCGATATGGTTGACTAGAGGGGGGGTGAATAGGCAACTAACAATTTTTTGCTTTTCTTTAACAATTTAAACTTTGCATCAAAGTAGGTTGTCTAGATATGCAACTAGGTGAGCAACCTATATGATGCAACAAAGATAGCAACACAAGCCAGCAAGAGATATATCACAAATAAGCTTGCACAAGTAAAGGCACGAGATAACCAAGAGTGGAGCCGGTGGAGACGAGGATGTGTTACCGAAGTTCCTTCCCTTTGAGGGGAAGTACGTCTCCGTTGGAGCGGTGTGGAGGCACAATGCTCCCCAAGAAGCCACTAGGGCCACCGTATTCTCCTCACGCCCTCACAAAATGCGAGATGCCATGGATCCACTATTGGTGCCCTTGGAGGCGGCGACCGAACCTTTACAAACAAGGTTGGGGCAATCTCCACAACTCAATTGGAGGCTCCCAACGACACCATGAAGCTTCACCACAATGGACTATGGCTCCGCGGTGACCTCAACCGTCTAGGGTGCTCAAACACCCAAGAGTAACAAGATCCGCAAGGGATTAGTGGGGGGAATCAAATCTCTCTTGGTGGAAGTGTAGATCGGGGCCTTCTCAACCACATCCGAGCAAATCAACAAGTTTGATTGGCTAGGGAGTGAGATCAGGTGAAAATGGAGCTTGGAGCAACAGTGGAGCTTAGGGTTGGAAGAGGTGGTCAACTAGAGGAAGAAGACACCCCTTTTATAGCTTAGGACAAAATCCAACCGTTATCCACCTACCAGCCCACGACCAGCGGTACTACTGCCCCAGACCAGCGGTACTACCGCAGGGCCACGCGGTACTTCCGCTTGCTGATAAGCGGTACTACCGCAAGGCCACGCGGTACTACCGTGCGGACCCGTGGTACTACCGCAGCAGCAGTAGCAGCTAGGGCAGACCTGTAGCACAAGAGCCGAGGGCGGTACTACCGCGGGCGCGGTACTACCGCTCCCCCTTGCGGTACTACTGCAAGGCAGGAAACCCCTAGCCTGGGAAGAGCGCGGATAGAGATACATCTGTGCCTACTTCCACTAGTAAATGGAAGAAGCAAAAATCCAACATAGTACTACCGCAGAGGAGCGGTACTACCGCCTGGCAGCTGAGCCAGGCCGCGCATGGTACTACGACGCAAGGGAAGCGGTACTACCGCAGTGGCGCGGATGTAAAAATTACATCCGCCCCTACTACCGCGAAGGAGCGGTACTTGGCCTGGGGGCCATGGTACTGCGGCTCCAGAGGAGCGGTACTACCATGGGCACCCGCGGTACTACCGTGCCGAAGTGCGGTACTACCGCGGGTGCCTGCGGTACTACCGCTCAACAAGGAGAAGTACTACCGCAAGCCCACCAACAGCAGTCAGGACAAGGGAAAAGAGGATCAAACGGAGGATGCTCCAAAGTGCAGGGGAAACGAGGGGACAAGGAAGAAAACATGTACGAGATGATTCCACCCAAACCTTTCCGATGCGGACCCTCTCTTAATAGTTTGGCTTTCCTACGACTCAAATCCACCAAAAAGAAACGTAGAAAAGATGCCGTATTCAACAGTCTTCGAGGGGCACCAAACCGTCTTGTGCCTAGCGATGAAACGTCTGGGAAACTCAAGGCACACGATTAGTCCGCAAAAGCATTGTCATCAATCACCAAAACACCTTAGGGATAAATATGCCCTTACAAGCTGTCTCTAATGCATAACCCCAAAACGATAGTGGTAAATCGGTAAGAGACATCATATATCGCACCATATCTAATAAAGTACGGTTACATCATTTGGACACACCATTATGCTGTGGTGTTCTAGGTGGCGTGAGTTGTGAAACTATTCCACATTGTTTTAAATGAAGGCCAAACTCATAACTCAAACATTCGCCTCCGCGATCAGATTGTAGAAACTTTATTTTCTTGTTACGATGATTCTCAACTTCACTCTAAAATTCTTTGAACTTTTCAAATGTTTCATACTTGTGTTCCATTAAGTAGATATACCCATATCTGCTCAAATCATCTGTGAAGGTCAGAAAATAATGATACCCGCTGCGAGCCTTAACACTCGTCGAACAGCATACATCGGTATGTATTATTTCCAATAAGTCAGCGGCTCGCTCCATTGTTCTGAAGAATGGAGTCTTAGTCATCTTGCCCATGAGGCATTGATACGTCTCCAACATATCTATAATTTTTGATTGCTCCATGCTATATTATCTACTGTTTTGGGCAATATTGGGCTTTATTATCCACTTTTATATTATTTTTGGGACTAACCTATTAACCGAAGGCCCAGCCCAGATTTGCTGTTTTATGCCTATTTCAGTGTTTTGAAGAAAAGGAATATCAGACACAGTCGAAACGGAACGAAATCAACTGGAGAGGTTATTTTTGGAAGGAAACACACCTGATGGACTTGGACCCCACGTCAAGGAAGGAACGAGGTGCTCACGAGGGTGGGGGGCGCGCCCCCCCTAGGGCGCTCCCCCCTGTCTCGTGGGACCCTCGTGGCTCCCCTGACGTACCTCCTGCACCCATATATACCTACGTGACCTAAAACTTCCAGAACGCAACATAGATCGGGAGTTCCGCCGCCAGAAGCCTCTGTAGCCACCAAAAACCAATCTAGACCCGTTCCCGCACCCTGCCAGAGGGGGAATCCTTCTCCGGTGGCCACCTTCATCATCCCGGTGCTCTCCATGACGAGGAGGGAGTAGTTCTCCCTCGGGGCTGGGGGTATGTACCAGTAGCTATGTGTTTGATCTCTCTCTCTCTCTCTCTCTCGTGTTCTTGATTTGGCACGATCTTGATGTATCGCGAGCTTTGCTATTATAGTTGGATCTTATGTTTCTCCTCCCCCTCTTCTCTCTTGTAATGAATTGAGTTTTCCCCTTGAAGTAATCTTATCGGATTGAGTCCTTAAAGACTTGAGAACACTTGATGTATGTCTTGCTGTGGATATCTGTGGTGACAATGGGATACCGCGTGCCACTTGATGTATGTTTTGGTGACCAACTTGCGGGTTCATGAACCTATCCATAGGGGTTGGCACACATTTTCGTCGCGATTCCTCGGTAGGAACTTTGGGGCACTCTTTGAGGTTCTATGTGTTGGTTGAATAGATGAATTGAGATTGTGTGATGCATATCGTATATCATACCCACGGATACTTGAGGTGACAATGGAGTATCTAGGTGACATTAGGGTTTTGGTTGATTTGTGTCTTAAGGTGTTATTCTAGTACGAACTCTAGGGCTGTTTGTGACACTTATAGGAATAGCCCAACGGATTGATTGGAAAGAATAACTTTGAGGTGGTTTCGTACCCTACCATAATCTCTTCGTTCGTTCTCCGCTATTAGTGACTTTGGAGTGACTCTTTTTTGCATGTTGAGGGATAGTTATGTGATCCAATTATGCTATCATTGTTGAGGGAACTTACACTAGCGAAAGTATGAACCCTAGGCCTTATTTCCTATCATTGCAATACTGTTTACGCTCACTTTTATCATTAGTTACTTTGCTGTTTTTATATTTTCAGATTACAAATACCTTTATCTACTATCCATATACCACTTGTTTCACCATCTCTTCGCCGAACTAGTGCACCTATACCATTTACCATTGTATTGGGTGTTGAGGGAGTCTTGGATTAGGGGGTATCCGGATAGCCGGATTATACCTTCAGCCGGACTCCTGGACTATGAAGATACAAGATTGAAGACTTCGTCCCATCTCCGGAAGGGACTTTCCTTGGAGTGGAAGGCAAGCTTGGCGATACGGATATGTAGATCTCGTACCATTGTAACCGACTCTGTGTAACCCTAGCCCTCTCCGGTGTCTATATAAACCGGAGAGTTTTAGTCCGTAGGATGAACAACAATCATACCATAGGCTAGCTTCTAGGGTTTAGCCTCTGTGATCTCGTGGTAGATCTACTCTTGTACTACCCATATCATCAATATTAATCAAGCAGGACGTAGTGTTTTACCTCCATCAAGAGGGCCCGAACCTGGGTAAAACATCATGTCCCCTGCCTCCTATTACCATCCGACCTAGACGCACAGTTCGGGACCCCTACCCGAGATCCGCCGGTTTTGACACCGACATTGGTGCTTTCATTGAGAGTTCCTCCGTGTCATTGCTTTTAGGCCCGATGGCTTCTCCGATCATCAACAGCGATGCGATCCAGGGTGAGGCTTTTCTCCCCGTACAGATCTTCGTATTCGGCGGCTTTGCACTGCAGACCAATTCACTTGGTCATCTGGAGCAGATCGAAAGCTACGCCCCTGGCCATCAGGTCAGATTTGGAAGTTCAAACTACACGGCCGACATCCGCAGAGACTTGATCTTCGACGGATTCGAGCCACAGCCGAGCGCACCGCACTGTCACGATGGGCATGATTTAGCTCTGCCACCGAACAGTGCCCTGGAGGCCGCACCTGTGTCCGCTCCTACCCCTAGCTCGGAGCCGATCACACCAACCGAGGATGGGTGGTTAGACACCACCTCGGGGGCTGCAATCTCTACGGCAATTGAGCCGAACACCAGCCCTATTCTCTGTGAAGCCCGTGACTCCAAGGAGCCGGACTCCTCTGCGGACTCCGAGCCCTCCGCACCCCGACCGATCGAACCCGATGGGGCGTCGATCATGGAGTTCACCGCCGCGGACATCTTTCAGCACTCGCCCTTTGGCGATATTATGAATTCACTAAAGTCTCTCTCTTTGTCAGGAGAGCCCTGGCTGGACTATGGTCGGCAAGGTTGGGATGCGGATGATGAAGAAATTCAAAGCCCACCCACCACCCACTTCGTAGCCGCTGTCGATGATTTAACCGACATGCTCGACTTCGACTCCGAAGACATCGACGGTATGGACGCCGATGCAGGAGACGATCAAGAACCAGCGCCTATAGGGCACTAGAAAGCCACCTTGTCGTATGATATATACATGGTGGACACCCCAAAAGAAGGCAATGGCGATGGAACAGCGGAGGATGACCCCTCCAAGAAGCAGCCTAAGCGCCGGCGTCAACGGCGCCGCTCTAAATCCCGCCAAAACAAAAACGGTGATTCCGGCACGGGGGGTAATAACACCCCGGACAGTGCCGAAGACAACCACCTCCAGCAAGATTCAGCACAGGAGGATAGAGAAGCTAGCCCTCATGAGAGAGCGGAAGACAGAGAGGTCGAGGACGATAATTATATGCCTCCCTCCGAAGACGAGGCAAGCCGCGATGATGACGAATTTGTCGCGCCGGAGGATCCCGTCGATCAAGAGCGTTTCAAACGCAGGCTTACGGCCACGGTGAGTAGCCTCAAGAAAAAGTAGCAACATCTTAGAGCTGATCAAGATTTGCTAGCCAACAGATGGACTGAAGTCCTTGCGGCCGAAGAGTATGAACTCGAACGCCCCTCCAAGAGCTACCCAAAGGTTGCTACCCCAATTAGAGGAGGAAGCACCTAAATCACCAGCGCATGATGCGGCCGACCAGCCACCCCGTGGCAGCGATAGAGAGGCATCTCGGCCCTCCACTCAAGCGGCACACCGGTGCCACTCAAGAAATACCAAGGCATGGGAAAATGCGCTAGACCTGCGAGACATATTGGAGGACAAGGCAAGGCAAACAAGATCAATCTACGAATCACGTGGGCGCCCCATGGCACGAGACGGTACTCGTCACGCCGGATATAGTAAATCCGGCTGGGCCGAACACAGTAGACAAAGCTCATTTGAGCTGTGTCGTGATATAGCCCAGTACAGAGGCGCCGCACACCCACTATGCTTCACAGATGAAGTAATCGATCATTAAATCCCCGAGGGTTTCAAACCCGTGAACATCGAATCATATGATGGCACAATAGATCCTGCGGTATGGATCGAGGACTATCTCCTTCATATCCACATGGCCCGCGGTGATGACTTACACGCCATCAAATACCTCCCACTCAAGCTTAAAGGACCAGCTCGGCATTGGCTTAACAGCTTGCCAGCAGAATCAATTGGTTGTTGGGAGGACCTGGAAGCCGCATTCCTCGACAATTTCCAGGGCACTTATGTGCGACCACCAGACGCCGATGACCTAAGCCACATAATTCAGCAGCCAGAGGAATCGGCCAGACAATTCTAGACACGGTTCCTAACCAAGAAAAATCAAATCGTCGACTGTCCGGACGCAGAGGCCCTAGCAGCCTTCAAGCATAACATCCGCGACGAGTGGCTTGCACGGCACCTAGGACAGGAAAAGCCGAAATCTATGGCAGCCCTCACGACACTTATGACCCGCTTTTGCGCGGGAGAAGACAGCTGGCTAGCTCGCAGCAATAACATGACCAAGAGCCCTGGTAATTCGGATACCAAGGAAAGCAGTGGCAGGTCGCGTCGCAACAAGCGAAAGCGCCGCATTAACGGCGACAATGCTGAGGATACGACAGTTAATGCTGGATTCAGAGGCTCTAAACCCGGTCAGCGGAAAAAGCCATTCAAAAGAAATACTCTGGGCCCGTCCAGTTTGGACCGAATACCCGACCGCTCATGCCAGATACATGGCACCCCCGAAAAACCAGCCAATCACACCAACAGGGATTGTTGGGTGTTCAAGCAGGCAGGCAAGTTAAATGCCGAAAGCAGAGACAAGGGGCTGCATAGCGATGACGAGGAGGAGCCCCGGCCGTCGAACAACAGTGGACAGAAAGGTTTTCCCCCACAAGTGCGGACGGTGAACATGATATACGCAGCCCACGTCCCCAAGAGGGAGCGGAAGCGTGTGCTAAGGGATGTATACGCGATGGAGCCAGTCACCCCAAAGTTCAACCCATGGTCTTCCTGCCCGATCACTTTTGATCGAAGGGACCACCCCACTAGCATCCGTCATGGCGGATTCGCCGCATTGGTTCTAGACCCAATTATTGACGGATTTCACCTCACTAGAGTCCTTATGGACGGCGGTAGCAGCCTGAACCTGCTTTATCAGGATATAGTGCGGAAAATGGGCATCGATCCCTTGAGGATTAAACCCACCAGAACGACCTTTAAAGGCGTCATACCAGGTGTAGAAGCCAATTATATAGGCTCAGTTACACTTGAAGTGGTCTTCGGATCTCCGAATAATTTCCGAAGCGAGGAGTTAATCTTCGACATAGTCCCGTTCCGCAGTGGCTATCACGCACTGCTCGGGCGAACCGCATTTGCCAAGTTCAATGCCGTGCCGCACTACGCATACCTCAAGCTCAAGATGCCAGGCCCTCGAGGCGTCATCACGGTCAATGGAAACACCGAACGCTCTCTCCGAACCGAGGAGCATACGGCAGCTATCGCAGCGGAAGTACACAGCAGCCTCTCAAGGCAATTCTCCAGTCCGGCCATCAAACATCCAGACACCGTCAAGCGCACCCGGAGTAACCTACAAGAAGACCGCCTGGCACGTTCCGAGCAAGCATAGCAATGCGGCCCCAACCCCAGCCCTCGCGAACTTGCGAAACCAGTGTTGCACGTACATAACTACGCTCTAGAAATACCATGGGCACAGGGGGAGGGGCACCATCACGGCACGCCCGAAACGCGGCTTAAACCGCACTAGGGGCTGCCGATTTCTTAATTTTCTCTTATTTTCAGGACTCCATTCTTCGGAAGGCTTGTCCGGCAGTACAATTGCCGCACAAACAATACAACCAGGGAAACAGAAAGCTACGCCGCACTACAGAACTCTAAGGTGGTCTCTATAACGAGCAGTATACTTGTTTCGCATAACATTCCGCAGCTCGCCCCTGGAAAGGACATATTTGATAGTCCCATCTTTTGCTTATCGCACTATTCGTATCGTTCTGCTTTGATTGCAGCTTTTTAAATAAACAATGCATAGCTTCCGTCTATTATTGCATTACCCTTTCTTTTATGAATATATGTTCATTAATGACATGTTGCACCCATACACTTTGGTACGGCTAATACGCCAGGGGCTCAAGTACCCCACAATACGGCGTGAGAAGTCCGAACACTTTCACAAGTGCGGCACCCCGAACTTATAGCATTATATGCATCGATTCCGAATCATGTCTTGGGTCAAATGTTGGGTTTGCCCGGCTCCTATGTTTTGGTACCTTATGTTCTGTTATATCGGCTAAGGTAGCACTAGGAGAACTACTGCGATTGTGCCCCAGTTGAGCTAGGCTAAGCACCTCAGTAGAGAAAGCTAAAACTGACCATCATGATGAGGCGAGAGCTGGTCGCTGTTCGAGAGGTTTTCGAGTCCCTAAAGACTTATGCCGCTTAGAGCAAGGAGTTGGCTTTGTCCGGCCTAGGCGTGGATAGCGCCCCGAACTCGGTCTTCCGAACACTAGGGGCTTCGCCGAAATTTAAAATTATAGAATTCTATGGCTAAGTGAGAGTGTTCAAGCATTATAGTCCGATTGCCTTGTTCGTTGTGTTGAGCGCCTCCCTCGAAGGACCCAAGAATGGGAAAAAGAGCGCTCATGTTTATCCCGAACACTCCAGCACTCGTGGCATGGGGGCAGAAGCCGACGACTCGCCATCTCTCAAATTTGATAAACGACCGCACAGAAGGTAATATTTTAAATTCAAAAGCGTTGCTTAGCGCATATGAACAAGTTTTCAGCGTACAGGATCACAAATGCGAGTTTACTCAAAAATTACATCTTTGGAGCATTCATCCGCTATAAGGTGGGCACCCTTCAGAACGCCCTCATAATATGCTTCCGGGACGCGATGCTCCTTGCCCGGCGATGCCCGTCCTTCACCAGCTTCTCCGCATCCATCTTTGTTGGTGTTTTGGGAACGGGGGTCCCCAGACTTGCCTGCTTGCGGCCAGCGGCGTGGCTCAAAAGGGGGCCCAGCGCGGCCCATCTTCATCAACACAGACCCAAGACCCTCGCGAGGGGCCAAGCCTCGCGGGGCGGACGACACGGAGCTTCCTCAGGCACGGCCCCGTCAGGCTGGCTCGCGAGGAGGCAGAGAGATCAAGGCGGGGTACCTCACGAGGTGCCCGTGACGCAAGCCATGACGACCAAAGGCGCCAGGCGGGCGCCAGCCACGCAGTGTCCTCCTTTCCTCTTTGGTGCAAAGGGAGCAAGCGCAGGCGAGAGCATCAAGCAAAGGCACCCGTTTCGGTGGAACGAGACCAAGACCAGTCCAACGGCAGGGAGGAAGTCATTGTGGAGCCCAAGCCAGCGTCACCACCAGAGCCTTTGGTAGGCGAGGACCAACTTTAGTCAGGATAAGTGTACCAGATGTTCCCCTTCAAAATGGCCAATTGTTGGCGCCCTTCCCGCTCAATATTTGGGAAGAGGCCCAGGGCCTTTGCCTATAAATAGGACTAGCCACCCCCAGGGTAGAGGGGCAATCAAGAAGGGAGAATCTAGAAGCCAAGAGAGAAACTAGCTAGGATCGGATCGAGTAGCATCACACACAAAGAGAGAGAGAAGGGTGACTGAACTCCTCCTAGCAGTTCATCCCCCCAGCCAAGAATAGACCCTCGCAAGGCTGTTCTTCCTTGTATTGCTCATCATCATCAGCCCAAGAGGCAATCCACCACACCACACACTGGAGTAGGGTATTACACCACGACGGTGGCCCGAACCAGTATAAACCCTATGTCTCTTGTGCTGTTCTTTCCATAGCTTAGATCTTAGCGAGGCGGAGGGGTGCAGGTAGGTAGAAGGCGAAATCTCAGCGCGCACCTCAGTGTTCGAACCTCAAGGGTCTGCCGGAACCCGAAATCCGACATTTGGCGCGCCAGGTAGGGGTGCGCCGGAATTCGTCTTCCACCACCCCGTTCTCCTCCGACCATCGCGTCCATGTCTAACGCTCGTCGGGCCCGCGCCGAGCACCGGGCCGCTCTCGCTTCCTGCGTCGCCCGGACGGCTCCTGTCGGCGGGCGTCCTCACCGTTCCCCGTCACCTGCCGTCAACGCCGCCACCAGCCCGGCGGGGAACGAGCAGCAAGCGTCGTCTCAGCATCCGTCCGTGCGGCAAGACGGCCGCACCGCTACTCCCTCGCTCACCCCAGCTGGTTCTTCGTCTCGCGCGCTCCATGCACCCGTGGAGGCTCGAGCTGCGCTCATCACGGCAAACGAGCTCTTACGCTACCGTCCCATCGACGACGTCTACGAAGAATGGCTCGACCGCGTCGCCGAGCTCGTCCGCGCCGCAGGGGGCTCTCCTGCGCCGTCCGTTCCGCTGCACCGCACCCCGCCCCGCGCGGGCGACGAAGCTCCGAGGGCGCCCCAGCCGCCTCCTCCTCAAGAAGGCGCCATGGCTCCAAGGTGCGTGGCCCCTGGGTGGAACCCACTCTGTCAGGTGCCAGCGCGGCAAGAGCAGAGCTACCAAGAAGTCCCTCACCGCAAGAAGCTGCCTGGGCGCTCCCTGCTCCAGCACGTCGTGACCATGCTCCTGCTCTCGCACGTCAAGACCCCGCGCTGCTCCCAGCTGCAGCGCGTGGGGACATGCAAGACCAAGCTCTCCGCCACCCAAGGCCTCCCGTGGCCACATCAGGCTGTCGTGCCTTCACCACCGAGCTACGCAGCATCGTGTGGCCCGGCAAGTTCAAGCCAAACTTGCCTCCTCGTTACGACAGCACGGCCGACCTTGCGGAGTTCCTCCAGCTCTATGAGCTGGGCATCGAAGCTGCCAACGGAGACGAGAAGGTCATGGCGAACTGGTTTCCCATGGCGCTCAAGGACAGGGCCCGCACCTGGCTCCTGAACCTGGCTCCAGGCACGATCTCCTCCTGGGACGAGATGCGCACCCGCTTCATCACCAACTTCCAAGGTACTCGCGACCGGCCACCCGCCGTGAGCGACATGCGCCGCATCAAGCAACAACCCGGAGAGACCCTGCAGAAGTACATCCAGCGCTTCAACAACGCACGCCTCAAGATTCCCAAGGTGACCGAGGAGGCCATCATCTCAGCCTTCTCCGACGGCGTGCGCGATGTCAAGATGAAGGAGGAGTCGGCGATGCATGAAGACCTGTGCACTTCCTTGGAGTTTTTCAACCTGGCAACCAAGTGCGCCAGGGCTAAGGAAGGGCGTCTCTCCCTCCTCGAGCTGCCTGCCGCGGACCCAGAAGAGAAGAAGCCCAAGGCCAAGGATGTGAAGCGCAAGGGGGCTACCATGCTCGCTGCAGAACCAGACACCAAGCGGGGCAGAGATCAGCCCGAATCTTCCAAGGGCAGTCGGTACTGTGTGTACCACGACCTCCACACCCACAACACCAACGAATGTCAAGAGCTCCGAGCCGTGCAAGAAGGAAGGATCGGCCGTCGCCCCGACCGCGGTGACCGGGCCTACGGTCGAGGAGGAGGAAGGAACGCAGGACACTGGGAAGACAGCTGCCCGCACCAATGGTGGCGCGATCGACCTCGCGAGGATCGCTGGCAAGACCCGCCTCGCGAGGGAGACTGGAGGGATCAGCCTCGCGAGGATCGCCCGCAAGGCAACGCAGGCCTCCCTCCGCTGCCGCCGCAGCCAAGGAGAAATGAGGACCGCCATCAGGACGAGGGGGCTGGGGGCTTCCAGGAGCCGCGCGCGATTGCCTGCATCCTGGGCGGGGCTCAAGCCCCAGCCTCTCAACGCATCTTCAAGTAGTTCGCCCGCGAAGTGAACGCAGTCCTCCCCAAGCTCGAAGCCACGCGCCCTCTCAGGTGGTCGGCGTGCGCCATCACATTCAGCTCAGCAGATCAGCTCAAGTGTGCGGCCACAGCCGGAGTCCTCCCGATGCTTTGTTCCCCAATCATCAGCAACATGGTGGTCACCAGGACCCTCATCGATGGCGGGGCAGGGCTCAACGTCCTGTTCGTGGAAACATTCAACAATCTCCAAGTGCCCTACAACCAGCTTCAGCCGACCAAGCCTTTCTCCGGAGTCACCGACGGCTCCACGGTCCTGATTGGGCAAGTCCGCCTCCCTCTCACCTTCGGGGCACGCGACAACTACCACACCGAGCTCATTGACTTCGACGTCGCTCACATTCGCCTGCCGTACAATGCCATCCTTGGGTACCCAATGCTGGCCAAGTTCATGGTCGTAACTCACCACGGCTACAATGTCCTCAAGATGCCAGGAAGTGGCGAAGTCATCATGGTGCCCTGTGAAGAGAAGGACGTGGTGTGTTCCCTGGAACGAGCCTTTCAGGCCGCATCACTGGAAGACCCGGATCGCGGAAGCAGGAGGCTTCCTGAGACCGCCCCCAAGAAGAAGAAGACATCGCCCGGCCCGGCCCCTCAGGAGGCAGGCCCCTCAGGGCCCGCGCCTGCCCAGGGGGAACCTCCTTCCATCGCATAGGAAAGCGTGGCCGGCGCCCTCCTCAGGCAGGGCTCGGGGGCTCTCCCCTGGAGGGCCACCGACCTGGCTAAGGTCACGAGGGAGGCGCTTGGGCACCACATGGAGGCATGTTTCGAAGCACGTTTCCCTCAAGAAGGAGTAAGGCAAGGAGGGCCAGACCCTCAGGAGTTCGTCAGCAAGGCCATTCAGGAGCTACAAGAGTCAAGAGTCATGAAAGGCGGCCGCCGCCTACCAGCTGTGGCTCCCCATCCAGGCGACGATGGTGGGCTGCGCATCTGCATCAACATACCAGGGCTCAATCGAGTCGCCTCTCTGGAGCGCCTCTGGCCCTCGCGAGTGGGGTGCTGCGAAGGTCCACCCCGCAGCTACGTTCGCATGCCTTACGGCTTGCCGAACGCAGCTGCCACGTACCAGCGCCTCATGAGGGGCATCATGGAGGCTCAAGAGGCCAGGCATTCCGCAGCCCTGGCGGAGATGGAGATGGTCCGCGAGGAGCCACCAGTGCCTCCGGAGCCTCCCGAGGCCCCTGGGCCTGGGGGCTCATGAGGATCGGCTTCCGTAGCCCACTGAGTCTGCTACACCAACACTCCTTCGTCCTCAACATTATCAGGTGACATCTTTCAAGTTTCATTTCCAGCTGGGAGCGCCCCCAGGGCTGCATTATTCCCAGGCCGCGTGGGTCCGTCCCTGCGGCATGTATCCCCTTTATTTCATGTTGTTAGCTTACCTTGTTGGGGGCGCCCCACGGGCTGCATCATCCCCAAGTCGCTCGGGCCTGACCCAGTGATGTCCGCCTTCCCAGCATCTATTTGAATGAATCCACTCCTTCGCGGCTAATGTGTTTGACCTAGTTGCCCGCTCAACTAACGCCAACTGACGGAGCTGCTCCCAAACGGCACGACGCTTGCACATGGGTTCGTCCCTGCAACGCTGACAAACCTGAATGGCTGAGCTCTGGCCGCGGCAGCCCCGCATGGCGCCACCTCGTCAATCCTTCAGTGCCTCATCGCCCCTCGGAAGCAACCAACGGCTGACTGTCAATTGTCATGGCAACCCTTCGTTCTTTCTATGATGGGTCTACAGGATCTCCTAAAGGAGCTGCGTCAGGCGAGGCCCTTGCGGTGTCTCCTTCACTCTCATCCGCGCGAACCGCTTGCACGTTAAAGGGGGGGGGTGCCTGAGCATCGCGACTCAGGGCTCCTACTGGCTCTCCAGCCCTCACCCTCTGGCCTTGTCCATGGCATGGCGACCTGGCATACCAGCGACGGCTGAGACTTGCTCGAGGGCCGGGACCCAAGGACGTAGAGCAGAAAGGGGAGCAAAGGCGAGAGGGGAGGGACATGCGAGGACCTCGCCGAGCAACCTCACGCCTGCCGATGCACGGACCCGGCGACACACCAAAGAGCGGTCCCTGATTCTTGAGATAAGTCACCACCCAGAAGCACCAGCTACCGTGGCACCGTCCCCGCACCTAATGCAATCCCGTGTTAGCGACGCCGCTCTCCTTTCTCACCGAACGACGGCTGTTTGAGCGCCAAAGGGGACCTCCTGAGCATCGCGACTCAGGGGCTCTTACTGGACCCCGGATCGCTCACCTCCTGGCCTTGACCACGGCATCGCGACCTGGCATACCAGCGACGGCTGAAGCCGCCTTGGGACTGGGACCTGTCGGCGCAGAGCACCAAGCCCTCATGAGGTTCGAAAGGGAGAACTGAGCTAAGACGGAATGAGCAACTCGCACAATTCTACGACAAGGGTTATATTAACAAATAGGATCACAGGCACCTTACAAGCCCCCACGGACGCGTCTTTGATTCCTTGCAGGGAACAGATCCTAAAAGGATGCTAACTACACGCAACCCTGCAAAAGACGGCATTGTCAACAGCGGGCCGTCAAGCACCGGCACCTACCCCATCCAGATTAGAGTCGGTGACGGCCTGACGAGCCCGCCCTGCTCCAGGAGCGGCGCTGGCTCGGGGGCTCGTAGCTGTCGTCGCTCGTCTCCGGAGTCGCGAAGAGCTCGCCGGAGTCGCTGGACCCTCCGACGCCTCCGCCGCCTGAGCAGCCGCCAAGGGAGCGATCGGCGGGCCCAGTCCTCGCCGTAGCAGGGTCCCGACCACCTCTCCCGGGGCAGCACTCCAGCCGACGCCCGTTCGCATCGAAGACCTTGAAGAACATCACCGAAGCACCGTCGTACTCCAAGTGGATTGCGAAGGCGCCTCTTGTCCTGCAAACCCGGGCGATTTCGCTCCAGCCTCGAGTCATGAAGACCTCGCCCGGGGCAACGACCGCGACCTCTGCCTCGGTCGCGAGGGTGCTCCAGCCGGCGTGCTGTAGCCAAAGCTCCAGGAGTTCTCCCTGCGGGATGATGGAGGCGAAGAAGGGAGGAAGGCGAATCCAAGACTGAGGAGGCATGGCAGCGTGGAGCACGAACTCTCGGGAGGAGCCCTCGATGTGGACCCCAGGAGGGACGACCCACACCTTCGTGACCCGTCGGCGCCGACGGTGGCGCCGCCCATGGCGATCGGCATCGACTCCTTCAGAGCCCTCAATGTGGGCGTACAAGGGAAGCGGGAACCCGGCAGTGGCCGCTCGCACCAGGGCCTCGACACCACCTGATGGCCCCCCTCGTCCCGGCCGCGAAGGGCGAGCTGTTTCTTCGGCGGGAGAGGGTCTGGTTCCTCTCGGGGAGCCTTTCCCTTCTCTGCCGCCGAGAACCGGCGGATCAGAGCCATCGCAGCAAGACGGAGCAAGGACCGGGAAGAAGGAGAAGAAAGGAGGGATGGACAAGAAGGGCGCACGCCGTTCCGTACTTATGGCCGGCGAAGGCCAACCGCCGACCTCCATGATCTCAGGTAATCATGACCCGCTTTGCATGCAGGGACTTGTCCAATCCGTGCAGTTGCCGAGGCGCCGTGGGGAAGTGGAGACGCCCACGTCCAATCAACCGCCGCGTGGCGCCAAAGGCCGCAGGCTGTTAGGGCCCGTGGCGCTTCGCTCTTGCCCTTTCGCCTCCCTGCATGGCCAAGTCCGGGCGCGCCTTGGGCCCGAGGGCTACTGTCGGCGTTCTGGGAACGGGGGTCCCCAGACTTGCCTGCCTGCGGCCTGCGGCGTGCCTCAAAAGGGGGCCCAGCGCGGCCCATCTTCATCAACACAGACCCAAGACCCTCGCGAGGGGCCAAGCCTCGCGGGGCGGACGACACGGAGCTTCCTCAGGCACGGCCTCATCAGGCTGGCTCGCGAGGAGGCGGAGAGATCAAGGCGGGGTACCTCACGAGGTGCCCATGACGCAAGCCATGACGACCAAAGGCGCCAGGCGGGCGCAAGACGCGTAGTGTCCTCCTTTCCTCTTTGGTGCAAAGGGAGCAAGCGCAGGCGAGAGCATCAAGCAAAGGCACCCGTTTCGGTGCAACGTGACCAAGACCAGTCCAACGGCAGGGAGGAAGTCATTGTGGAGCCCAAGCCAGCGTCACCACCAGAGCCTTTGGCAGGCGAGGACCAACTTTAGTCAGGATAAGTGTACCAGATGTTCCCCTTCAAAATGGCTAATTGTTGGTGCCCTTCCCGCTCAATATTTGGGAAGAGGCCCAGGGCCTTTGCCTATAAATAGGACTAGCCACCCCCAGGGTAGAGGGGCAATCAAGAAGGGAGAATCTAGAAGCCAAGAGAGAAACTAGCTAGGATCGGATCGAGTAGCATCACAGAGAGAGAGAGAGAGAAGGGCGACTGAACTCCTCCTAGTAGTTCATCCCCCCAGCCAAGAACAGACCCTCGCGAGGCTGTTCTTCCTTGTATTGCTCATCATCATTAGCCCAAGAGGCAATCAACCACACCACACATTGGAGTAGGGTATTACACCACAACGGTGGCCCGAACCAGTATAAACCCTGTGTCTCTTGTGCTATTCTTTCCATAGCTTAGATCTTAGAGAGGCGGAGGGGTGCAGGTAGGTAGAAGGCGAAATCTCCACGCGCACCCCAGTGTTCGAACCTCAAGGGTCTGCCGGAACCCGAAATCCGACAATCTTGCCCCAATGCACATTAGCACGGGCAAGCACCCTACGAGCACCTTCGATGTAGACAGAGCGCTTGATTACTTCAAGCCGTGGATAGGCATCCACCAGCCACCTCACCAGCCTGAAGTAGCTCCCAGGCAGAGCCTCTCAAGGCCACAACCAAACTATGAGGCCCTTTACGGCCTGTTCGGCAACCTTGTGGAGCTTGACCATCTGCTTCAACTGGTCGCTCAAAGGCACCAGGTGTCCGGCCTCAGCATACTGAGACAAGAACACCTTCTCCGTCGAGCTCCCCTCATCGGCTCGGTAGTAGGCGGCGGCATCAGACGCACTACGGGGCAAATCTGCGAATGCTCCCGGAGAGCTCCGGACTCGGGTAAGTAACAAATAATTCACTTTCACGTGCTTGCTTTGCATAATGAATGCCTTACCCACCGCTATCTTCTTCATCGAGTCTATTTCTTTGAGGGCTTTCTGGGCTTCGGCCTTGGCAGACTTCACACTTTTGAGGGCTGCCGCAAGCTCGGACGCTTGCGTCTTTGAGTCAAGCTCCAAACTCTCGTGTTTTTTCACGAGATCCTGGAGCTCTTTCTGCACCTCCTCCACCCGCGCCTACTGCTTCTCTCTCTCCGTGCGCTCCGCGGCTGCCCTGTTTTCGGCCTCGGATAGCACCTGCTTAAGGGTTGCCACCTCGGTCGTGGCCCCTATAATAGCATGTTGATCCTGTCTTTTTTTTGCAACCACATTTTCTTTATATAATTGCGCAAGGTATTACTTACCTTCCTTCTCCTCGAGTTGCCTCTTGGCATGGCCGAGCTCGCTCTCGGACCGCGCGAGGTTCTGCTTCAGCGTATCCACCTCCGCAGTCAGTGCGACGGAGGCCAGCAGCGAAGCCTGCATATGCATATTGACTTGATTATGTTAGACTCCTGCGATTATTAGATCCTCTATTCGGCTTTTCTTTCCGAACGCCGAATAGAGCATCAGGGGCTACTGTCTATGCGGTAATATTTTTACATATTCTTTACCTACCTCAAAGCCTGTTAGAAGGCTGGCACAGGCTTCAGTCAGTCCGCTCTTGGCGGACTGAACCTTCTGGATCACCGCACTCATAATAGTGCGGTGCTCCCCATCGATGGAGGCGCCGTTAAGCGTCTCCAGCAAATTGTCCGGTGCCTCCGATTGGACAGAGGTCACCGGCTCGGTAGGCTTGCTCCTCTTGGAAGGAGGCCGCCTACTGGAGTCCGGAACCATTGAAGGTTCCGGCGCGGTGTCCGGCTCAAGGCCGGACTCGGAGCCCTTGGGGGTTTTATCCCCTTTGCGCCTGGAGTTCGGGAGGTCGCCTTGCGGCGCCTCCAGGACCACCTCCTCCTGGCTTGGAACCTGTTGGGACAGCACCTCAGCGTCGTCCGTAGGGTGGGGGGAGGTAGCCGTCGGAAGAGAATTCACATCCGACGAATCCAGGGAACCGCTCGACGACACGTCGAGCCGGTCTTTGGGTCTACTGCATAAACATGTTCGACATAAGGAAAAGCTGTGCAATGGAAGAATACTATGAATCACTCGGGTATTCGGACACTTACAATCTCGCCAGGGGCTTGGCCCTGTGCGGCCACTCCTCTTCGCCGTCATCGACGTTGGTGGAGCCGTCCGGAGGAAGGGTTTTCCCCTTCTTGGACCCTTCGGCCTCCCTAGTTGGGGCGGCCTTCCTTTTCTTCTCTCCCCCCGCTGGAGGGGGAGAGGTCTCTTCTTCCTCCTCCTCGTCTTCACGGGAGGAGTGTGTCTTGGAGTCGTCGGATGATGAATCCGACACCCCCAGGCGCCGGGCACTCTTCCGAGTCCCCGTGGCCTTCTTCTTGGCCTTCTTCTCCAGCACCACATAGGGTGCCGGAACCAGCAGCTTCGCCAAGCGAGCGTCCGCTGGGCCTTCGGGCAAAGGAGCCGGATAGTTGATCTGTCCGGACGTCTCCTGCCAATCCTGTCAAAGGTAAGGGAGCTTAAGATCCCGCATGGAGTCAAACTATGAAAAACTAATACCCTGTGAAAGGTAAAAACAGCTTACCGCACGAGCGCGACGCTGCGTGCTGAATCCGCGATCCTCGGTAGCGGATGCGGGGGCCTCGGCGCCCTTGAAAAGCAGCTTCCAGGCATCTTCGTACATTGTGTCGAAGAGCCTGCTTAGAGTTCGATGCTGCGCCGGGTCGAACTCCCACAGGTTGAAAGCCCATTATTGACACGGGAGGATCCGGCGGATGAGCATAACCAGCACTACGTTGACAAGTTTGAGCTTCTTGTCCACCAGGGTTTGGACGCATGTTTGGAGTCCGGTCAGCTCTCCTTCTTTACCCCACGACAGGCCCGTCTCTTTCCAGGAGGTGAGCCGCGTAGGGGGTCCGGATCGGAACTCGGGGGTTGCGACCCATTCAGGGTCGCGCGGCTCGGTGATGTAAAACCACCCCGATTGCCACCCCTTTAGGGACTCCACGAAGGAGCCCTCGGGCCATAGGACATTGGGCATCTTGCCCACCATGGCGCCTCCGCACTCCGCCTGAGTGCCACGCACCACCTTCGGCTTGACATTGGTAGTCTTGAGCCATAGGCCAAAATGGGGGCGGATGCAGAAGAAAGCCTCGCACACGACGATAAACGCCGAGATATTGAGGACAAAGTTCGGGGCCAGATCGTGGAAATCCAGGCCATAGTAGAACATGATCCCCCGGACAAATGGGTGGAGAGGGAAGCCCAGTCCGCGGAGGAAATGGGGGAGGAACACCACCCTCTCATGGGGCCTGGGGGTGGGGATGAGCTGCCCCTCTTCGGGAAGCCAGTGCGCAATGTCGTTAGACAAGTATCCGACCTTCCTCAGTTTTTTGATGTGTCCCTCCGTGACGGAGGAGACCATCCACTTGCCTCCCGCTCCGGACATGGCTGGAGAAGGTTGAGGTGGGGTGTGCGGACTTGGGCGCTGGAGCTCGAGTGCGCAGAAATGGATAGGCAAAGGAGGAAGAAGGCGTGGATAAAAAGGTGGATCCTTATCCCCTTATATGGGCGGACGCGACTATGCGCCCCCACCAGCCTGGTAAAACTCGCTTATCTCCCAAGCGCCATATTCAATGGCGCGGTTGGGTTACCCACACCCGTATTGATGAGAATCCCGGAATAAGGGGGCACGATCTCTGCTTTAACAAGACGTGCCGAGGAAACCGCCTCGCTAAACACGCTGAGGTGGGACAATAAAACGATTCGAATAAGGACTTGGCCGTGGTGTGATGTCACGCTACGGAATACGTCAGCAGATTAGATCCGTGTAAATATTATTCTCTCTATGGCAATATGTGGAAACTTATTTTGCAGAGCCGGACACTACCTTTGTGCTCAAAATCTTCTATGAAGTACTTGGAGGAGGAACCCGCCTTGCAATGCTCAAGGCAATCTGCGTGCCAGACTCGTCGTCATTGAAGCCTGGTTCAGGGGCTACTGAGGGAGTCCTGGATTAGGGGGTGTTCGGATAGCCGGACTATACCTTCGGCCGGACTCCTGGACTATGAAGATACAAGATTCAAGACTTCGTCCCGTGTCCGGAAGGGACTTTCCTTGGCATGGAAGGCAAGCTTGGCGATACGGATATGTAGATCTCCTACCATTGTAACCGACTCTGTGTAACCCTAGCCCTCTCCCGTGTCTATATAAACCGGAGAGTTTTAGTCCGTAGGACGAACAACAATCATACCATAGGCTAGCTTCTAGGGTTTAGCCTCTCTGATCTCGTGGTAGATCTACTCTTGTACTACCCATATCATCAATATTAATCAAGCAGGACATAGGGTTTTACCTCCATCAAGAGGGCCCAAACCTGGGTAAAACATCGTGTCCCCTGCCTCTTGTTACCATCCGACCTAGACGCACAGTTCGGGACCCCCTACCCCAGATCCGCCGGTTTTGACACCGACAGGTGTGTTGGGGACACAAGAGACTCTTTGTTATTTGGTTGCAGGGTTGCTTGAGAGAGACCATCTTCATCCTACTCCTCCCACAGATTGATAAACCTTAGGTCATCCACTTGAGGGAAATTTGCTACTGTCCTACAAACCTCTGCACTTGGAGGCCCAACAACGTCTACAAGAAGAAGGTTGTGTAGTAGACATCAAGCTCTTTTCTGGCGCCGTTGCCAGGGAGGTTAGCGCTTGAAGGTATATCTTTAGATCTTGCAATCGAGTCTTTTAGTTTCTTGTTTTATCACTAGTTTAGTTTATAAAAGAAAATTACAAAAAATGGAATTGAGTTTGTCTCATACGCTTCACCTTTTTAATATCTTTCGTGAGTATGATGGAAAGGATAATTGTGCTCAAGTGCTAGAAGAAGAAATCTATAAAATGTTTGGCACTAAATATTTGAGCGTGATTGCAATGTTGTTAGTACAAATTCTTTGAATATCCATGATGCTAATGATGATTGCACTAGTTATGATGAAAATGCCTCCTATAAACATGTCAATTTTTGTGGAGTAGACTGGGTTTGCAAGTACACACCAAATAGGGAAGATAGATATTGCAAGAGGCATAAGTACTTAGAAACCAAATTGTTGCAAGAAGGGCTAGATGAATGTGCTGAAAGATTCAATATTTTTCGTGCTCCTTGTGAACTTTGCAATGAACATGGTCATTTAAAGCTCCAATGCTATTTGTTTCATGATCAAGTCGTGTCCAAATATTGCGATAATTTGATTACCCTTGAGCATCATAAAGAGCTTAGCCTTCTTTTGGGTTATGAAGAAATGAAACGTATAACTGAGGATATTCCAAATTTTGCCCTTGATAAAGTTCTTCGTTTTGATCTAGAGAAGATTTATATGTATTGTGTGGTGAATTGCATTGAAAATCCTTATATTGCCAATTACATAAAGAAAAGAAAACAAATAGAAGACGAAGAGAATACTAATGAAAGGGAAGAGACTTCCCAATATCCTCCTGTTATTTCTTATGGTGAATCAGGTAACGAGGAGGAGCCTCCTATTCAACCAATCTCATTAATAAGGAGCTCCAAAAAGAGGATTGAACCCACACATGATGTGGTGAAGAAGAAGAAAAGAAAAAGGAAGAGAGGTAAAAAGAAATTTCTCCCAAATAATGCTGCCCTTATTACTATTGTGCCTCATGAAAATATAATTGTGGAAGATAATGATACTTCTTATGATCTTGAAAATCTTTTTGGCACTTGCTTGGAAGAATATGATAATTGCTATACTATTGGTGCTATGTACACTATTAATGATGAGAGTGATTATGCTTATGATATGAAAAGGCCCAAGCTTGGGGAAGATATGTTTGATGAAGATGATGTTTTTGAGAATATATTTGCTACAATTAATGTTTGTCCCAATCTTGGGGATGCTATGTTTAATGAAGATGATATTTTTAGTCTCCCAAGTTTTGATATGCAAATTCATAATGATAATAACATGCCTCCTACTTATGATAATTATTGTGATGATACATATGCTATAAAAGTAGTGAGGATTATATTTATGCAACTTGTCATGATTATGGTTACCCCTTTTCTGAACATGACTCTTTTAATCTGGAAACAATTTATAATATTCAAGTCTCTTATGATACTCCCACTATCCCGAATGAGAAGAATTTTGCTTATGTGGAGAGTAGTAAATATTCTATGCTTGTAGATCATGAAAAGAATGCTTCAGGTGCTGGTTATATTGTTGAATTCATTCATGATTCTACTGAAAATTATTATGAGGGAGGAACATATGCTTGTAGGAATTTCAATAATACCAAGTTTCCTCTCTATGTGCTTAAAGTTTTGAAGTTATGCTTGTTTTGCCTTCCTATGCTAGTTGATTATTGTTCCCATAAGTTGTTTGCTCAAAAAATTCCTATGCATAGTAAGTATGTTAGACTTAAATGTTCTAGTCATATTCTTCATGATGCTCTCTTTATGTTATATTCTTATCCTTTATGTGAGCATCATTGAAATCATCATGCCTAGCTAGGGGCGTTAAACGATAGCGCTTGTTGGGAAGCAACCCAACTTTATTTTTGTTCTTTGCTTTTTTCTCCTTTTTAGTAATAAATAATTCATCTAGCATCTGTTTAGATGTGGTTTTATGCTTTTAATTAGTGTTTGTGCCAAGTAGAACCTTTGGGAAGACTTGGGGAAAGTCTTGTTGATCAGGCTGTAAAAAACAGAAACTTTAGCGCTCACGAGAACTGCTGCCATTTTTATTTGGAGAGTGATATTTAGTTAATTCTTTTTTGCAGATGATTAATAGATAAATTACTCAGGTCCAGCAATTTATTTGAGAATTTTATGAGTTCCAGAAGTATACGTTTGATCCAGATTACTACAGACTGTTCTGTTTGTGACAGATTCTGTTTTCATTGTGTTGTTTGCTTATTTTGATGAATCTATGGCTAGTAAAATAGTTTATAAACCATAGAGAAGTTGGAATACAGTATATATAACACCAATATAAATAAATAATGAGTTCATTACAGTACCTTGAAGTGGTGATTTATTTTCTTATACTAACGGAGCTTACGAGTTTTCTGTTAAGTTTTGTGTTGTGAAGTTTTCAAGTTTTGGGTAAGGATTCGATGGACTATGGAATAAGGAGTGGCAAGAGCCTAAGCTTGGGGATGCCCAAGGTAACCCAAGGTAATATTCAAGGATAGACAAGAGCCTAAGCTTGGGGATGCCCCGGAAGGCATCCCCTCTTTCGTCTTCGTTCATTGGTAACTTTACTTGGGGCTATATTTTTATTCGCCACATGATATGTGTTTTGCTTGGAGCGTCAATTTATTTTGTTAGGATTTTCTTTATGTTATTTAGAACAATGTTTTGCATATTTTATTTCAATAAAAGTGGCATTGATAGCCTTTACTATGCCTATGTTACAAGTATACATGTTGCTGTTCGAAAACAGAAAGTTTACCGCTGTTGCAATAATTCCCTAGAAATGTCAGGATGTGATAAAATGTTGAAACCTTTTTCATATTAATATATGATAAATTTACTACAGTGGTAATTTTATTTCATAATTTTTGGAGTTAGGGAAGTATGGATGTTGCAGCATTCTTTACAGACTGTCCTGTTTAGGCAGATTGCTGTTATGTTTGCATTGTTTGCATATGTTTGCTTCTTTAATGATTCTATTTGAGGATAGGACTATTAAATATGCAGAGGCATTTAGTATGCAATGTTGAATAATAATTTTAGTGGTTTGCTACAGTAGAGTATGATAAGGTTTTTTTTTTGCAATGGTTTATACTAACTTATCTCACGAGTCCTTGTTGAGTTTTGTGTGGATGAAGCTTTTGAGATTTAGGGAGACCTCGATATGAGAGGAGGAATTAAGGAGACACAAAATATCAAGCTTGGGGATTCCCAAGGCACCCCAAGATAATATTTCAATAAGTCTCAAGCATCTAAGCTTGGGGATGCCCCGGTTGGCAACCCACCTTTCTTCTTCAACAACTATCGGTTAGTATCGGTTGATCCTAAGTTTTTGCTTCTTCACATGATGTTTGCTATTTTTAGATGTCATTTTATTTAGTTTTTCTTGCTGTTTGAATAAAGTACCAAGATCTAAAATTATTAAATGTTAGAGAGTCTTCACATAGTTGCATAATTATTTGACTACTCATTGATCTTCACTTATATCTTTCGGAGTAGTTTGTCATTTGCTCTACTTCTTCACTTATATCTTTTAGAGCATGGTGGTAGTTTTATTTTGAAGAAATAGATGAACTCTCATGCTTCACTTATATTATTTTGAGAGTCTTAAATAGCATGGTAATTTGCTTAAAATCCCAATATGCTAGGTATTCAAGAATAATAAAAATTCTCTTATGAGTGTGTTGAATACTAAGAGAAGTTTGATGCTTGATGATTGTTTTGAGATATGGAGATGGTGATATTAGAGTCATGCTAGTTGAGTGGTTATGAATTTGAGAGATACTTGTGTTGAAGTTTGTGATTCCCGTAGCATGCACATATGGTGAACCGTTATGTAACAAAGTCGGAGCATGAGGTGTTTATTGATTGTCCTCCTTATGAGTGGCGGTCGGGGACGAGCGATGGTCTTTTCCTACCAATCTATCCCCCTAGGATCATGCACGTAATACTTTGCTTTGATAACTTCTAGATTTTTGCAATAAGTATATGAGTTCTTTATGACTAATGTTGAGTCCATGGATTATATGCACTCTCACCCTTCCACCTTTGCTAGCCTCTCTAGTACCGCGCAACTTTCACCGGTACCATAAACCCACCATATAACTTCCTCAAAACAGCCACCATACCTACCTATTATGTCATTTCCAAAGCCATTCCGAGATATATTGCCATGCAATTTTCCACCATCTAGTTCATCATGACACATTCATCATTGTCATATTGCTTAGCATGATCATGTAGTTGGCATAGTATTTGTGGCAAAGCCACCATTCATAATTCTTTCATACATGTCACTCATGCATCATTGCACATCCCGATACACCGCTGGAGGCATTCATATAGAGTCATATCTTGTTCTAGTATCGAGTTGTATCATTGAGTTGTAAATAAATAGAAGTGTGATGATCATCATTCAATAGAGCATTGTCCCAAAAAAAGGGGGCCAAAAAAAGGAAAGGCCAAATAAAAAATAAAAAATAAAAGGGACAATGCTACTATCCTTTTACCACACTTGTGCTTCAAAGTAGCACCATGATATAGCGAGTCTCATATATTGTGCTTCAAAGTAGCACCATGTTCTTCATATAGAGAGTCTCATATGTTGTCACTTTCATATACTAGTGGGAATCTTTCATTATAGAACTTGGCTTGTATATTACAATGATGGGCTTCCTCAAAATGCCCTAGGTCTCCGTGAGCAAGCGAGTTGGATGCACACCCACTAGTTTCTTTTGTTGAGCTTTCATACATTTATAGCTCTAGTGCATCCGTTGCATGGCAATCCCTACTCACTCACATTGATATCTATTGATGGGCATCTTCATAGCCCGTTGATACGTCTAGTCGATGTGAGACTATCTTCTCCCTTTTTGTCTTCTCCACAAACCATCACTCTATTCCACCTATAGTGCTATATCCATGGCTCACGCTCATGTATTGCGTGAAGATTGAAATTTTTTGAGAACATCAAAAGTATGAAACAATTGCTTGGCTTGTCATCGGGGTTGTACATGATTTAAATATTTTGTGTGGTGAAGATGGAGCATAGCCAGACTATATGATTTTGTAGGGATAGCTCTCTTTGGCCATGTTATTTTGAAGAGACATAATTGCTTAGTTAGTATGCTTGAAGTATTATTATTTCTATGTCAATATGAACTTTTGTCTTGAATCTTATGGATCTGAATATTCATACCACAATTAAGAAGAATTACATTGAAATTATGCCAACTAGCATTCCACATCAAAAATTATCTTTTTTATCATTTACCTACTCGAGGACGAGCAGGAATTAAGCTTGGGGATGCTTGATACGTCTCCAACGTATCTATAATTTTTGATTGCTCCATGCTATATTATCTACTGTTTTGGGCAATATTGGGCTTTATTATCCACTTTTATATTATTTTTGGGACTAACCTATTAACCGGAGGCCCAGCCCAGATTTGCTGTTTTATGCCTATTTCAGTGTTTTGAAGAAAAGGAATATCAGACAGAGTCGAAACGGAACGAAATCAACTGGAGAAGTTATTTTTGGAAGGAAACACACCTGATGGACTTGGACCCCACGTCAAGGAAGGAACGAGGTGCTCATGAGGGTGGGGGGCGCGCCCCCCTGTCTCATGGGACCCTCGTGGCTCCCCTGACGTACCTCCTGCACCCATATATACCTACGTGACCTAAAACTTCCAGAACGCAACATAGATCGGGAGTTCCGCCGCCAGAAGCCTTCGTAGCCACCAAAAACCAATCTAGACCTGTTCTGGCACCCTGTCGGAGGGGGGAATCCTTCTCCGGTGGCCACCTTCATCATCCCGGTGCTCTCCATGACGAGGAGGGAGTAGTTCTCCCTCGGGGCTGGGGGTATGTACCAGTAGCTATGTGTTTGATCTCTCTCTCTCTCCCTCCCTCTCTCTCCCGTGTTCTTGATTTGGCGTGATCTTGATGTATCGCAAGCTTTGCTATTATAGTTGGATCTTATGTTTCTCCTCCCCTCTTCTCTCTTGTAATGAATTGAGTTTTCCCCTTGAAGTAATCTTATCGGATTGAGTCTTTAAAGACTTGAGAACACTTGATGTATGTCTTGCCGTGGATATATGTGGTGACAATGGGATACCGCCTGCCACTTGATGTATGTTTTGGTGACCAACTTGCGGGTTCATGAACCTATGCATAGGGGTTGGCACACGTTTTCGTCGTGATTCTCTGGTAGAAACTTTGGGGCACTCTTTGAGGTTCTATGTGTTGGTTGAATAGATGAATTGAGATTGTGTGATGCATATCGTATAATCATACCCACGGATACTTGAGGTGACAATGGAGTATCTAGGTGACATTAGGGTTTTGGTTGATTTGTGTCTTAAGGTGTTATTCTAGTACGAACTCTAGGGCTGTTTGTGACACTTATAGGAATAGCCCAACGGTTTGATTGGAAAGAATAACTTTGAGGTGGTTTCATACCCTACCATAATCTCTTTGTTCGTTCTCCGCTATTAGTGACTTTGGAGTGACTCTTTGTTGCATGTTGAGGGATAGTTATGTGATCCAATTATGCTATCATTGTTGAGGGAACTTACACTAGCGAAAGTATGAACCCTAGGCCTTATTTCCTATCATTGCAATACTGTTTACGCTCACATTTATCATTAGTTACCTTGCTGTTTTTATATTTTCAGATTACAAATACCTTTATCTACTATCCATATACCACTTGTTTCACCATCTCTTCGCCGAACTAGTGCACCTATACAATTTACCATTGTATTGGGTGTGTTGGGGACACAAGAGACTCTTTGTTATTTGGTTGCAGGGTTGCTTGAGAGAGACCATCTTCATCCTATGCCTCCCACAGATTGATAAACCTTAGGTCATCCACTTGAGGGAAATTTGCTACTGTCCTACAAACCTCTGCACTTGGAGGCCCAACAACGTCTACAAGAAGAAGGTTGTGTAGTAGACATCAAGCATGCACTACTACAGGATGCTGCTAACGCGACACTACGATTAGAGACCCTTTCACGAAACTGTGTGTGATGCATTAATCATAAACGGGGATGTAAAAAACCCGTCAAAAAAGGTGCAAAACATTTGTAGTGGAGGATGCATCAAACACGGTTCAGATTTTAGTTGCGTGTGCGATCCAGGGCATACGGTTCAGTCCAATGAACCATTTGCGATGAGGCGGAACAAAAGAAACGGGCAGCCTGATGAATGCATGTGCGATGTACAGCATACGGTTCACTTGGATGAACTGTTTGTGATTAGGCAACAAAAAAGAAACGGTCAGCCAGATCAAGGTGTGTGCGATGTACAACATACAGTTCACTCGGATGAACCGTTTGCGATGAGGCAGAACAAAAGAAATGGGCAGCCTGATGAAGGCATGTGCGATGTACATCATACGGTTCACTCGGATGAACTATTTGTGATTAGGCAACACATAAGAAACGGTCAGCCAGATCAAGGTGTGTGCGATGTACGACATGCGGTTCACCCGGATGAACAGTTTGTGTTGAGACAACAGAATAGAAATGGTTCAATATAACAAATACCATAAATATTGCAAGGTTCACGTTCAAAGATTACAACGCCAAATTCAAACATTGCAAGCTGCGTCATTTCTGAAAAGGGATTAGCCGCTGACAAGTCATGTATGGGTTTGACACAATAACTTCCAATTGCTTTGCCATATGCTCTTCCAATACGAAGTTTGGCATTTTTGGAGGAACTTCCATTCCGTAGTACCAGCCGCCTCTGATAATCATACCATTGATCTTTCCTAATTAAATGCGTGTTCAACCTCAGTACCCTCAGCAACTTTGCTCTGGCAAGAAAGAACATGGCGAGTGTAATCTCCGGTGGGGTCCCTTGGTAGGAGTTCAAAGTAATATTTGAGAGATGCAGATCCAGGCATTCGATGTGATTGTTTTTATCAACTTTCCACCGGGCCTAATATGCACTGCAAAAGAAGAGAACGTGTTAGTGCCTACATGCAGTTTTGAACAGTGCTACACGCCCATTTGGTTTGCAGGATTTGTAAAATGCACCAACGTGCCATCTTTGATCTGTCATGATTAACATGGGCATTAATTTGATTACAATCTAGAAACATGTAGCCTTCTTCACAATAGGTTGGATTGGATGAAAAATTCCCTAAGAAAACTAGTACAGATGAATCCAAAGGAGAAATGCTTATGGACGATTGTAACCATATGAATGTAGCAATCAATATGGGGTGGCGGTGTATGTCCTAAAATCCTCCAAAATTCCTTCAGAAATCGTAGTACATAGTCATTGTAAACTTGGGAAAAGGTGCAAAAAATTGAACTCCCTTATGGTTAACATTTAACAGGAAAGGAACATCACCTCGATATACAGCTTCTTCAGGCACGGAAAGCATCCCACGCAACTGAAAACTTGGTCCAGGTTGGGGACGACAGATTCTAGTGCCAAGACCTTCACTGTGCCCAGAGTCTGGGTGAAGCTTCGCTAGATGACAGACGAACATACATCTTCAAAACTAGTTATAACGTTGATATAAAAAAGGAGAGGTATATAAGGCGACTGTTGTACCTGAAAGTTTTAGTATTTGATAGACGAGTAGCCCACCACTTTCAATTTCGGTGCAGAAGTGATAATGATTCTTGTTGGACCTTGTTGATCAACTACAAGTAATCTCTCAAGTGAAGGTGTGTCCTGGATGACCATATTGTGGTCCACCTTTTGTGATCTCTCGTTGCAGCACCAGCAACACACATAAATAGTGCGGAGAGTCCTGGAGGTGACGTGCAAGGTACTCGACCAATTCATCGCCTGAAGACAAAGGAACTTGAGTGCAGTACAGCCATGGAGCAGGCGCTCCATGTCATCCTTTGGGATGTAGACGACGACGAGCTCGAGGTGCTTCAATCGTGGTAGAAAAAGAGCGGGCGTGTCATTAAGGGGGGATGGCAGTTCATGAACTCGGCGAGGCGCGGCATGGGCGCGAAGCGGAGTGCGGACGTTGGCAGCAAGTTCATATGCCCATCATTATAACTTAGCTTCTCGAGATGATCTATGGCGCGGGATCGGAACCACTCGTCAAGCTTGGCTCGCTCCTTGCCATTGGAACAGAACTTGCCCGCGATAAGGCCTTTGATTGGGCCATGGTGACTGCCAAGGATCTGGGAGAACACATCCAAGCTTTGGTGATAGCCATGGCAGAGCTTGTGGGCGTGGAGGAGGTCGACAGGGGTGCGGAGCCATAGGGTGCGCCACCGCCGGGAAACGGCGGCTGTCCTCGCCTGATTTCTGATTGGGAGGAGGGATATGATGACTATCAAAATATCATCGGGGAGATTGTTGATGAAGTCTAGGCCTGCTGGAGTCGCTTGCGGTTCTTTCTCGATCCGCTTCCGCTTGTTGGCAGCCTCGTTCTCCACCTCGTCGGCGGGGACGGGAACCTCTGTCTCCATATTCACACCATGCTCTGGTGCTTCAGCAGCCCCGGCGTCGCCACTCCCTCCGATGGGGTGCTTCGGCGGCATCCTCGTACACTGACGGCTTTGAGGACTCAGAGCAGCGTCAAGGATGCGGGCGGAGGTAGAGGAATTGTGTGTGTGGCGAGAATGGGGGGGGGGGTGCGGCCGCTCGGCGACGCCATTAATATAGACCAGTGGGAGCGAGGCGGGCGGCGGTCCAAGGCTGTCTCGCTTCCCGGTAAGAACGACTGCTTAATCTCTAGTATGAATGAAACCTATGCTTAATTAATGAATTTTAGTTGCAAAAAATAGATGGTGATATTGATTTTTAGCTGCATATTTTAACAAATCGCAGTGTCTCTTGGCTTAGCACCGAAGTCTGGCTTTAATTTGAATATCGTAATCTGAATTGTTTGCGTTGAAGAGATGCACAGATCCTGCGTTGAACAGCTTGTACGCTTCCCGGTGAGCCTGCGCATCGGACTGCGCTCGCACGCCTCCCATTCAGTCAAGCAGCTGTCCACATGGCACCTCCTATAGCCACTAAAACCAAGACACGTGGCGTCACGTGAATGGTTAACCGAACGCACATGGTTTGAATTAT
Source organism: Triticum aestivum (assembly GCF_018294505.1). NCBI lineage: Eukaryota > Viridiplantae > Streptophyta > Magnoliopsida > Poales > Poaceae > Triticum > Triticum aestivum. The sequence goes on along the minus strand of NC_057797.1, from coordinate 471,474,605 downwards.
ACAAATGTTTGAGATATTAAAGTGGCAGCTATTTTTTTCAAAATGCCTTTGTTGGCTGTCATTATTCGAGTGCGCCATCTCTCAAAATGGACACGAAAAATACCACAGCGTGTCGGGTGCCCTTCCATGATAGCATGCCAAGTTTCATGAATTTCAGACGAGTTCTGGATTTACTAGAATTTGAAAACCAGGCATCTCAATGTTTTGCCAGCAATCAACGGTGCCCTCGTGTTTGAAATTCATTCTCATTTCTTGCATGGGACCTAAGCATGCACGCAAGGACACAGATTTGTTTTTTCAACCCATTTATATGCACTGGAGCATGCACATGTAGTTCAAATTTGAATTATGCACATAAATGCAATGAAAACTCAGTTAATGCATAAAAATGTCCAAACGAACCCCGAAAAATCACAAAAATTCACACAACACTCCTGTTGTTCTATGTTGACACGAGAAAAAAACTTGAAAGCAATAAGAGGCAATGGATATCGTTTCGTCCCCAAAGGTGGGATCTTCCCTACCGAAAACCATCATGCTTGTTGTGAGAAGCTCCGGTTTGTGAGAAGCATATACCCAAACCTGCCCCAAATGGGACAAAATTTGTACCACGAGATGTTGATGCCGCTCCATGATAGCATGCCAAGTTTCATGAATTTTAGACGAGTTTTGGATTTACTAGAATTTAAAAACCAGGAATCTCAATGTTTTGCCGGCAATCAACGGTGCCATGGTGTTTGAAATTCATTCCCATTCCCAATGGGACCTAAGCATGCACCCAAGGACACATATATGATTTTTCAACCAATTTATATGCACTAGAGGATGCGCATGTAGTTCAAATTTGAATTATGCACATAAATGTATTGAAAACTCACTTAATGCATAAAAATGTCCAAACGAACCCCAAAAAATCACATCCAAACGAACCCCAAAAAATCACACAACACTCCTGTTGTTCTATGTTGACACGAGAAAAAAACTTGAAAGCAATAAGAGGCAATGGACATCGTTTCATCCCTAAAGGTGGGATGTTCCCTACCGAAAACCATCATGCTTGTGGTGAGAACCTCCGGTTTGTGAGAAGCATATACCCAAACCTGCCCCAAATGGGACAAAATCTGTACCACGGCATGTTGATGCCGCTCCATGATAGCATGCCAACTTTGATGAATTTCAGACGAGTTTTGGATTTACTAGAATTTAAAAACCAGGCATCTCAATGTTTTGCCGGCAATCAATGGTGCCCTGGTGTTTGAAATTCATTCCCATTTCTTCCATGGGACCTAAGCATGCACCCAAGGACACATATTTGATTTTTCAACCAATTTATATGCATTGGAGCATGCACATGTAGTTCAAATTTGAATTATGCACATAAATGCATTGAAAACTGAGTTAATGCATAAAAATGTCCAAACGAACCCTGAAAAATCACAAAAATTCACACGACACTCCTGTTGTTCTATGTTGACACGACAAAAAAACTTGAAAGCAATAAGATGCAATGGATATCATTTCGTCCCTAGAGGTGGGACGTTCCCTACCGAAAACCATGATGCTTGTTGTGAGAAGCTCCGATTTGTGAGAAGCATATACCCAAACCTGCCCCGAATGGGACAAAATTTGTACCATGACATGTTAATGCCGCTCCATGAGAGCATGCCAAATTTCATGAATTTCAGACGGCTTTTGGATTTACTAGAACTTAAAAATCAGGCATCTCAATGTTTTGCCAGCAATCAACGGTGCCCCGGTGTTTGAAATTCCTTCCATTTCTTGCATGGGACCTAAGCATGCACCCAAGGACAAAGATTTGATTTTTCAACCAATTTATATGCACTCGAGCATGCGCATGTAGTTCAAATTTGAATTATGCACATAAATGCATTGAAAACTCACTTAATGCATAAAAATGTCCAAACGAACCCCGAAAAATCACAAAACTCACACAACACTCATGTTGTTCTATGTTGACACGAGAAAAAAACTTGAAAGCAATAAGAGGCAATGGATATCGTTTCGTCCCCAAAGGTAGGATGTTCCCTACCGAAACCATCATGCTTGTTGTGAGAAGCTCTGTTTTGTCAGAAGCATATACCCAAACCTGGCCCAAATGGGACAAAATTTGTACCACGGCATGTTGATGCTGCTCGATGATAGCATTCCAAGTTTCATGAATTTCAGACGAGTTTTGGATTTACTAGAATTTAAAACCAGGCATCTGAATGTTTTGCTGGCAATCACTGGTGCCATGGTGTTTGAAATTCATTCCCATTTCTTGCATGGGACCTAAGCATGCACCCAAGGACAAAGATTTGATTTTTCAACCAATTTATATGCACTGGAGCATGCGCATGTAGTTCAAATTTGAATTATGCACATAAATGCATTGAAAACTCACTTAATGCATAAAATGTCCAAACGAACCCCGAAAAATCACAAAACTCACACAACACTCATGTTGTTCTATGTTGACACGAGAAAAAAACTTGAAAGCAATAAGAGGCAATGGATATCGTTTCGTCCCCAAAGGTAGGATGTTCCCTACCGAAACCATCATGCTTGCTGTGAGAAGCTCTGGTTTGTCAGAAGCATATACCCAAACCTGGCCCAAATAGGACAAAATTTGTACCATGGCATGTTGATGCCGCTCCATGATAGCATGCCAAGTTTCATGAATTTCAGACGAGTGTTGGATTTACTAGAATTTAAAACCAGGCATCTCAATGTTTTGCCAGCAATCAACGGTGCCCTGGTGTTTGAAATTCATTCTCATTTCTTGCATGGGACCTAAGCATGCACGCAAGGACACAGATTTGTTTTTTCAACCCATTTATATGCACTGGAGCATGCACATGTAGTTCAAATTTGAACTATGCACATAAATGCATTGAAAACTTAGTTAATGCATAAAAATGTCCAAACGAACCCCGAAAAATCACAAAAATTCACACAGCACTCCTGTTGTTCTATGTTGACACGAGAAAAAAACTTGAAAGCAATAAGAGGCAATGGATATCGTTTCGTCCCCAAAGGTGGGACCTTCCCTACCGAAAACCATCATGCTTGTTGTGAGAAGCTCCGGTTTGTGAGAAGCATATACCCAAACCTGCCCCAAATGGGACAAAATTTGTACCACAAGATGTTGATGCCGCTCGATGATAGCATGCTAAGTTTCATGAATTTTAGACGAGTTTTCGATTTACTAGAATTTAAAAACCAGGCATCTCAATGTTTTGCCGGCAATCAACGGTGCCATGGTGTTTGAAATTCATTCCCATTCCCAATGGGACCTAAGCATGCACCCAAGGACACATATATGATTTTTCAAACAATTTATATGCACTTGAGGATGCGCATGTAGTTCAAATTTGAATTATGCACATAAATGCATTGAAAACTCACTTAATGCATAAAAATGTCCAAACGAACCCCAAAAAGTCACACAACACTCCTGTTGTTCTATGTTGACATGAGAAAAAAACTTGAAAGCAATAAGAGGCAATGGACATCGTTTCATCCCCAAAGGTGGGACGTTCCCTACCGAAAACCATCATGCTTGTTGTGAGAAGCTCCGGTTTGTGAGAAGCATATACCCAAACCTGCCCCAAATGGGACAAAATTTGTACCATGACATGTTGATGCCGCTGCATGATAGCATGCCAGGTTTGATGAATTTCAGACGAGTTTTGGATTTACTAGAATTTAAAAACCAGGCATCTCAATGTTTTGCCGGCAATCAATGGTGCCCTGGTGTTTCAAACTCATTCCCATTTCTTCCATGGGTCCTAAGCATGCACCCATGGACACACATTTGATTTTTCAACCAATTTATATGCATTGGAGCATGCACATGTAGTTCAAATTTGAATTATGCACATAAATGCATTGAAAACTGAGTTAATGCATAAAAATGTCCAAACGAATCCCGAAAAATCACAAAAATTCACACAACACTCCTGTTGTTCTATGTTGACACGACAAAAAAACTTGAAAGCAATAAGATGCAATGGATATCATTTCGTTCCTAGAGGTGGGACGTTCCCTACCGAAAACCATGATGCTTGTTGTGAGAAGCTCCGATTTGTGAGAAGCATATACCCAAACCTGCCCCAAATGGGACAAAATTTGTACCACGGCATGTTGTTGCCGCTCCATGATAGCATGCCAAATTTCATGAATTTCAGACGGCTTTTGGATTTACTAGAACTTAAAAACCAGGCATCTCAATGTTTTGCCAGCAATCAATGGTGCCCCGGTGTTTGAAATTCATTCCATTTCTTGCATGGGACCTAAGCATGCACCCAAGGACAAAGATTTGATTTTCAACCAATTTATATGCACTGGAGCATGCGCATGTAGTTCAAATTTGAATTATGCACATAAATGCATTGAAAACTCACTAAATGCATAAAAATGTCCAAACGAACCCTGAAAAACCACAAAAATTCACACAACACTCCTGTTGTTCTATGCTGACATGACAAAAAAACTTGAAAGCAATAAGAGCTAATGGATATCATTTCATCCCCAAAGGTAGGACGTTCCCTACCGAAAACCATCATGCATGTTGTGAGAAGCTCCAGTTTGTGAGAAGCATATACCCAAACCTGCCCCAAATGGGACAAAATTTGTACCACGGCATGTTGATGCCACTCAATGTAGCATGCCAAGTTTCATGAATTTCAGACGAGTTTTGGATTTACTAGAATTTAAAACCAGGCATCTCAATGTTTTGCCGGCAATCAACGGTGCCATGGTGTTTGAAATTCATTCCCATTTCTTGCATGGGACCTAAGCATGCACCCAAGGACAAAGATTTGATTTTTCAACCAATTTATATGCACTGGAGCATGCGCATGTAGTTCAAATTTGAATTATGCACATAAATGCATTTAAAACTCACTTAATGCATAAAAATGTCCAAACGAACCCCGAAAAATCAAAAAAATCACACAACACTCATGTTGTTCTATGTTGACACGAGAAAAAAACTTGAAAGCAATAAGAGGCAATGGATATCGTTTCGTCCCCAAAGGTAGGATGTTCCCTACCGAAAACCATCATGCTTGTTGTGAGAAGCTTCGGTTTGTGAGAAGCATATACCCAAACCTGCCCCAAATGGGACAAAATTTGTACCACGAGATGTTGATGCCGCTCCATGATAGCATGCCAAGTTTCATGAATTTCAGACGAGTTTTGGATTCACTAGAATTTAAAACCACGCATCTCAATGTTTTGCCGGCAATCAACGGTGCCATGATGTTTGAAATTCATTCCCATTTCTTGCATGGGACCTAAGCATGCACCCAAGGACAAATATTTTATTTTTCAACCAATTTATATGCACTCGAGCATGCGCATGTAGTTCAAATTTGAATTATGCACATAAATGCATTGAAAACTCACTTAATGCATAAAAATGTCCAAACGAACCCCGAAAAATCACAAAACTCACACAACACTCATGTTGTTCTATGTTGACACGAGAAAAAACTTGAAAGCAATAAGAGGCAATGGATATTGTTTCGTCCCCAAAGGTGGGACGTTCCCTACCGAAAACCATCATGCTTGTTGTGAGAAGCTCCGGTTTGTGAGAAGCATATACCCAAACTTGCCCCAAATGGGACAAAATTTGTACCACGACATGTTTATGCCGCTCCATGATAGCATGCCAGGTTTCATGAATTTCAGACGAGTTTTGGATTTACTAGAATTTAAAACCAGGCATCTCAATGTTTTGCCGGCAATCAACGGTGCCATGATGTTTGAAATTCATTCCTATTTCTTGCATGGGACCTAAGCATGCACCCAAGGACAAAGATTTGATTTTTCAACCAATTTATATGCACTGGAGCATGTGCATGTAGTTCAAATTTGAATTATGCACATAAATGCATTGAAAACTCACTTAATGCATAAAAATGTCCGAACGAACCCTGAATAATTCCAATTCTTTTATGAGCACTGTAGATAAAAGGTCTAGCAATTCAAACACCGTCCATGGCCGATGTGACCCCATTATGTAATTCAAATCAAGACCAAAGATCAAGTAGATCCCACATAGTTTATTATAACCAACCGTGTGAGATGCATCACAAAATATCTTTGGACCGTGTCTGAATAAGGGACCGTGTCTGATGACACTTTGCACGCCAGTTTTTTGTCTCAAGCGATTCCAAATTTTCAGCTTCTGCGGAAATATCTACCTCCCCACCCCCTTACAAAAAGCCACATTTCCCCCCTTTCCGCCTTCCTTTCCAAGTTGAAACCTTCACTCCTTGCTTGCAGCGCTGCCGCTTCCTCGCCGGCGACCCTCCTTCACGCTGCTCGGCCTCGCCTATCCAGGCAGGTAATCCACACCTGACCCCGTCCTCCTCCTCCTTCCACATCCCACATGCCTGACCACCAGCACGAAAGTGACACCTTCCACCCAAATCACCGACCCCTCCACCAAATAAGCGCCGGCCTAAGCCATGGTGTAACGCCCCGAGACTGTTGCGCCAGGTGTCTTCGAGTTATTCGCTGTTGTTGCCTTGTCATTTGTTTGCGTGTCATGCATTTCATATCATGTCATCATGTGCATCGCATTTGCATACATGTTCGTCTTATGCATCCGAGCATTTTCCCCGTTGTCCGTTTTGCAATCCGGCGCTCCTATGTCCTCCGGTGTCCCCTTTTGCCTCTTTTCGTGTGCGGGTGTTAAACATTCTTGGTTCACTACCGGTAGACCGCCTGTCAAGTTTCGTGCCATTTGGACCTCGTTTGATACTCCAACGGTTAACCGAGGAACCGTAAAGGCCTCGTGTGTGTTGCAGCGCAACACCCCTCCAAAGTGGCCCAAAACCCTTCCAAACCCCCTCCATCCTCTCGGTCGTTCGATCACAATTGCGTGGCCGAAAACCGCACCTCATTTGGACTCTCCTAGCTCCTTCTACCTATATATATATGTCCTCTCCCCTGAAAATTCGCGGATGAACCCTAACCTTCTTCCTCTCCGCGCCGCCGGATAAAAACCTCACCGACGGACATGTCCGCGCCCTCAGCCGCTGCCCCCGCGCCAATCCGGAGTCGCCACATGGCGCCACCATGCAGTCCTTGCCGCCGGCCCGCTAGGCCCGGGCCCCCCGAGCCCCCGAGCTCCTCCGCCGCCCGCGCTTCGCCCGCGCGCCCCGACGCCGAGACGCCGCCGGCTCCCTGCGCCTCCTCGCGCCCGCTCGCCGCCGAGGCACCACGCCGCGCCAGTCGCCATTCGCCGCCGCCCGACGACTCCCTCGTCGCCCCGCTGGGCCCCGCGTCGCGCCCGCCGGCCGCCGCCATCAATCGCTCGGGCGACGCCACTCCTCCCCCGCCCGTCGCCGCCACACCTCACCGGCCTCGGATCCGTCCGCCTCTCTGGTCTCCTTCCTCCTCTCCGGTCAAGTTCTGCGACCCTCCGGCGAACCTCGTCAACCGCGCCTCCCCAGATCCGGATCTAAGAAACCCTAGAGGTTGACCCAATTTTGCCTAAGTCCCTTTTCTGCATTGTTTTCAGGCCATGTTCATCGCATCATAACTCCTCATCCGTTGCTCCATTTTGCGTGCATGAGATATCGAATTGTTCGTATGGATGTTCTCTTCATTTCATTCCATTGCACCATGCTTGTTTGAGTCCATCTTGATGCCCTAAATGCTGTTGCAAGAGTGCTGTAAAATGTTAGGTGCTGATTCTTATCAGTTTATGAGCATTTGTCATTTTTGCCATGATTAATGTGTGCTGCATATGAGTATGAGCTCTACATGTTTTTTGTTATATGCCATGCCATCTTTACAGGGGTGTATGCCATGTATTTTTGTGATCAATGTGGTGACTAGCACAAGCATGCAAAGTAGCTCTCGTGATGTTGCTGATTTCAGGGACTTAGAATTCTTCTAAGTCATTTCCCTGAGGTTATTTTTATGCCATGTATTCATGTTGCTACAGAGTGATCCATGCCTATTTTGAGCATGTTTAGTAAGGATGATTTTGAGATATTGTTACGCTCTATCCATCCAGGTCTTTGTTTGCAATTATGGAGTAACCTAGCATGACTCAATCTTGCTCTACTTTTGCTATAAAATGTTCCTGGCAGATTGTTTACGTGTTAATCAATTTTGCCGAGCTTGTTGTAGTTGATCCATGCATGCTATGAGATTGTTCTTGCCATGATTAGCTTATTGATCATGTCTTCTTGCTGGGTGTATGCTTAGTTTGTCATGCAATGCCTTGTGGTGAGTGCATCGAGCTTGCAAACATGCCTACGTAACTCTATTTTATGCCATGTCCAGTTTTCTGCTAAGTCTGAATCTGTTAACGAAACTTGCTATGTTTACATGGGTGCCATCATATCTTATGATCCTTTTTGGCTTATGGTCAGTAAGGGACTTTTGTTATATGCTTTGAGTAGCTTCATGCCATGCCTAGCTTTTCCATGATCTGATCCTGTAGCATGTTGTTATCTTGCTCTAAACATTGCTTCCTGATGTTAAACCCTGACATGTTAGTATTTTCACTATGTTTGTGATGCTGATATCTTTTGCACTTTTCCCATGCTTGTTTGAACCTGCTCTTGTGTGTTTTTGTAGTGACCAGACCTCAAACAGTCTGATCTCTGTGCTCCGGTGTCATCCCTGGATCAGTAATGCTGACACCACACAGTACTCGGAGGATTTATAGCAGAGTAGCAATCACACACTTATTACATCGAGTGTCTCAAAAGAGAACTTATTACAATAAATATGGCTTAAGGCCATCTAATAACGATAACAGCGGAAGGCTTGGAAGATAAGTGAGTCCATCAACTCCAACGGCATCACTGAGTATAGAACCACGACCTAAGAACTCCTTAATCGTTGTCTGAAAAGTCTGCAACATTAATGTTGCAGCCCGAAACGGGTCAGCACATGGAATATGCTGGCAATGGAACACATAGAGAGCAATGGAATGAAATAGCTATACTATATGCATATTTGGCTGGTGGAAAGCTCTATGGTTACAGTTTTGCGTAAAGCCAATTTTTCCTACTTCAAAGGAATAAATTTATTTAACTATCATGGTAGTTGTTAAACATTGAGAATGGTTGACAGCATTCTCAATCCCAATTAAGCATCATCATTAAACATAACCCAACAAAATTAATTTAGAGTAACATGTTGAGATTCACATGATAATCCAGGTACTCAAGATGTCCATAACCGGGGACACGGCTAATCATGATTAGTTTATTACACTCTGCAGAGGTTTGCGCACTTTTCCCCACAAGACTCGACCGCCTCCGTTTGGTTTCTCGCACTACATGGTGTTTGAGAAGACGGATGACCGAGACATAGTCTTTCAGAAGCGCTAGCACCTTACGATCGGGTAGACCGTACCACCTACATCCCCTACATCTGCTAGTCTACCACTGTAAGAGTTCGCACGACTTAGTCAACTATGCTAGAGCCCATAATAGCTTGTGGCTGCACACGGAAGTTTCTAGTATGAATAGTCTCATGATCCCTTTGAGCCTGGGTGGCGGTCCAAAAGAAAACAAGCAAGTCCTGGAATACCCAGGTGCCTCAATCCACCCAGATGTGTGTTTAAGTTGCCACCTTAGATAAACCATTAATTAATCAAAACTCACATCTGTCATGGATATCACTCACCCAATCCACGTCTACTAGCATAGCATGGCATAATAAGCAAACGCAGAAGTAACTCCCAAAGGTTTGATAATAAACAGGTAATAGGTACTACCTCAACTACTTCCCATCCCACAATTTAATTAGATCCTAATCATGCAATGTGTGAGGATTGATCTAATGCAATAAAACGGGTAGTAGGAAAGGTATGATCAAAGTGTTACTTGCCTTGCTGATGATCCGGGAAACCTAGAGATTCGAAGTAACAAGCGGCGCACTCCGGGTATTCTATCGCAGACAAAAAAACAAGCATACAATAAGTACTCATCTAATGCACAGGTAAAACTCAAATAAGAGATCTAACCAGAAGGTTCAACTTAAGAACTCCGGTTGGCAAAAAGAATCAAATCGAACGAAACAAGGAAAGTCAAACTGCGAAAGAAAACAACTTCGTTCTACTAATCTGGATCTAGGGCAAATTTCACAGTAGCAAAATCTTGTTTAAGTTGGTTAAACGGATAGAGGGTTTCGAGACGAAACTCCAGGCGCTTGAATCGCCTGATTCCGATAAACGAGCGAAAAGTTATACTAAAACGAAAATCGAATCAGGAATCGCGATCAGAAAAATCGCGGATTTAATCCGAGAAAAAGAAAAACGACGAACGTTCGCTAGAACGAACGGACGGACGAACGCTCACTAATTAAATAAACTAGAAAACCAATTTATTAAAAAAAAACCGAATCTAAAAAAAGAAAAACCGACGAAAAACCGACGGAAAACCAATCGGTTTTCTAAAAAGAAAAAAAACGGGCACGGACTTCGAGGCGGTAGCGAACCTCGGCGAGCGTGCGGCAGCGGCGCAGGCGGGCGGCGGCGGCGTGTGCGGCGGCGGCGGCGGCGTAGGCGGGGCGGGGCGGCTCGGGCGGCTCGGGGCTAGGGTTTGCCCGGGTGGGCTGCCCCGGCTTATAAAGCCTGCCGGGCCAGAGTCCCGGACGGACACGGCCCGGTTAGGTCGGTTCACTTTTTTTTAATAATTTCGCTCGGAAGAAAAATAAAAAGAAATACTAAACGGACTCCAAACATTCCGAAATAAATTTTCATGGGCTTCTAAAATCAAGCCGCACAAGGTGAACATTTATTTGGGACCTAAACGCAATTTTGAAAAACGCACATTTTTCCTAAATTCAAATAAAACACCAAAAAACTCCAAAAAAATCTTATTTGATTTTATTATTAAATCCTCAATATTTCTTTATTTTGGGAAAGTCATTTTATTCCCTCTCTCATATTTTTGTAATAGAAATAATTGATGATAAAATAAATAAAATCAAATGATCCTATTCTCAAAATTTGAGAAAACTCAAATATGAAAATAACGAAATCCCCAACTCTCTCCGTGGGTCATTGAGTTGCGTAGAATTTCTAGGATCAACCGAAATGCAAAATAAAATATGATATGCATTGATGATCTAATGTATAACATTCCAAATTGGAAATTTGGGATGTTACAAACCTACCCCCCTTAAGATGAATCTCGCCCTCGAGATTCGGGTTGGCTAGAAAATAGGTGAGGGTGGTCCTTGAGCAAATCTTCCTCTCGTTCCCAGGTGGCTTCATCCTCTGTGTGGTGGCTCCACTAAACTTTGCAAAACTTGATAACTTTGCTACGAGTGACTCGACTCGCAAACTCGAGAATCGTAATTGGTTTCTCCTCGTACGTCGAATCGTTATCCAACTGAATAGTTTCCAATGGCACTGTGTCTCTCAAAGGTATGTCAGCCATCTCCGCGTGATATTTCTTTAATTGAGAAACGTGGAACACATCATGAACTCCTGACAATCCTTCGGGCAATTCCAACTTGTAGGCCACTTCTCCCATACGCTCCAAAACTCGATATGGTCCTACAAATCGTGGCGCTAACTTCCCTTTAACTCCAAAACGCATTGTTTCCCGAAGTGGAGATACTCGAAGATAAGCTCTATCTCCGACTTCGTAAACGGTCTCCTTGTGTTTAGAATCTGCATAACTTTTCTGCCTGGACTGGGCTACCTTGAGCCTATCGCGAATCAACTTCACCTTCTGTTCAGACTCTCTAATCAAGTCGGGTCCAAACAACTGGCGGTCTCCAACTTCGTCCCACGACAACGGTGTCCTGCACCTCCTTCCGTACAAGGCTTCGAAAGGGGCCATCTTTAAACTAGTTTGGTAACTGTTGTTGTAAGAGAACTCTGCATATGGCAAATTATCGTCCCAACTAGATCCATAATCTAGCGCACAAGCTCTCAGCATATCCTCCAAAATCTGATTTACTCTCTCGGTCTGTCCATCTGTCTATGGATGAAAAGCTGTACTAAACTCTAGCCTGGTACCCAAAGTTTTGTGCAACTGCTTCCAGAACTTTGAGGTAAACTGGGTTCCTCTATCTGATACGATACTCCTTGGAACTCCATGCAAACATACGATCCTGGTCATGTATATCTTTTCCAACTTAGCACTGGTGTAAGTGGTCTTTACTGGGATGAAATGAGCTACTTTCGTCAATCGATCAACTACAACCCAAATCGAGTCATAGCCTGAATGAGTCCTGGGCAATCCTGTGATAAAATCCATGCCTAGCTTATCCCACTTCCATTCGGGTATCGGCAATGGTTGTAACAATCCTGCTGGTTTCTGATGCTCTGCCTTTACTCTCTGACATACATCACAAACTGCTACATACTCCGCAATATCCTACTTCATTCCGGTCCACCAGAAAATATCCTTCAAATCCAAATACATCTTGGTATTTCCTGGGTGAATAGAATACGGTGAGTCGTGTGCCTCTTGCAAAATCAACTTCCTGATCTCCGGGTCATTGGGCACGTAAACACGGTCTTCAAACCATAGGGTGTCGTGCTCATCCTCACGAAATCCTTTAGCTTTTCCTTTGCTCAATTTCTCCTTTATAGCGGATCACTTTGTTAGTTTTCTGAGCTTCCCTGATTGTATCCATCAAAGTTGACTGAATCTCCAATGCCGCTACATAGCCTCTCGGAACTATTTCCAAACATAGTTCACGAAGATTTTCTGCTAACTCCTTGGATATTTCTCCCGTCATTAATGTATTGACATGGCTCTTACGGCTTAATGCGTTAGCTACTACATTAGCCTTTCCGGGGTGATAATGCAATCTCATATCATAATCTTTGATGAGCTCCAACCATCTTCTTTGTCTGAGGTTCAACTCCTTCTGGGTGAAAATGTACTTCAAACTCTTATGATCCGTGTACACCTCACAATGATTTCCAATGAGGAAATGTCTCCATGTTTTCAATGCATGCACTACGGTTGCTAACTCCAAATCATGCGTGGCATAATTCAACTCATGAGGCTTCAGTTGTCTTAAGGCATATGAAACAACTCTCCCTTCCTGCATAAGCACCGCTCCAAGTCCTCGACGTGAAGTGTCGTAATACACCTCATAATCTTTGGTCTGATCTGGCAAAATCAACACTGGTGAGGTAACCAAACGCTTCTTCAACTCCTGGAAACTAGCCTCACATTCCTCTGTCCATATGAACTTGGTATCTTTCTTTAATAACTCAGTCATAGGCTTCGCAATCTTTGAGAAATTCTCAATAAATCTCCGGTAGTATCCTGCGAGTCCCAGAAAACTCTGGATCTCTCCAACTATTGTTGGGGCTTCCCACTTGGTCACGGTATCAACTTTAGTGGGATCAACTGCTATACCTTCTCCAGATATAACGTGTCCGAGGAATCCTACTTCCTTCAACCAAAACTCACATTTGCTGAATTTGGCATATAATTGATGTTCTCTGAGCTTTCCAAGTACCAAACGCAAATGCTCCTTATGTTCCTCTTCATTCTTCGAATAAACCAGGATATCATCAATGAACACTACGACGAACTTATCCAAAAAGTCCATAAACACTTTGTTCATCATGTTCATAAAATAGGCAGGTGCGTTAGTCAGACCAAATGACATAACGGTATACTCGTACAGCCCATACCTGGTGGTAAAAGCTGTCTTAGGAATATCCTGTTCTCGAATCTTCAACTGGTGGTATCCTGACCGCAGATCGATCTTGGAACTCCTTGCAATCGATCAAACAGATCATTGATCATTGGTAGTGGGTACTTGTTCTTGATTGTTACTTCGTTCAATCCTCGATAATCAACAACCATCCTTACCGATCCATCTTTCTTCTCCACTAGTAGTACGGGCGATCCCCAAGGCAAAGAACTTGGGCGAATATACCCCTTATCCAGTAACTCCTTAATCTGCTTCTTAATTTCCACCAAATCCTTTGCTGGCATCCTACATGGTCTCTTTGATATTGGCCCTGTGCCTGGCAATAGCTCAATCAAAAACTCAATATCTCTACCCGGTGGCATGCCTGGCAACTCCTCTGGAAATACTTCAGGAAAATCCTTTACCACTGGTACTTCCTCCTGCACAACTCCTGTTAGGCAATTTACTTGAGTCCTCTCTGGCACATGCCGGGATACATACTTGATCCTTCTCCTTCTGGTGTGGTAAGCAAAATTGACTTACTAGCACATTGAATATTCCCTTCATACTTTGATAACCAATCCATGCCTAATATCACATCCAATCCTTGGGATTCCAATACTATTAGGTCCGAGGAAAAAACATAGTTACCAATCCTTAATGGTAACGGATCACACCATAGACTAGCCACATACTCTGCTCCAGGCGAGGTTACTAACATGGGTGACCTAAGGGCTTGGGTAGATAGGTTATACTTATCCACAAATCCCCTTGAGATGTATGAATGCGATGCACCAGTATCAAAAAGAACGAGTGTAGTTAATGACTTAACCAAAAACTTACCTATTACTGCATCAGACTGAGCTTCAACCTCCTCCACGCTAACGTGGTTCACCTATCCCCTGTTGAAAGGGTCCGGCTTCTTCCCAGAACTTCCATTGCCATTTTGGCCTTCAGGACATTCGTTGGCATAATGTCCGGTCTTCTGACACTTAAAGCAAGTGACTTGGCTCAGGTCCTTCTTGGCTGGGGTTGATGGGTTGGTGCGGTTCTGGCCGTTGCTTCCTCCATTGCCATTACCATTCTTGGTGGCATTGTGATTGTGCGAGCTACCTCCTTCATGGGTATGCTGAAAATGTCCTCCCGGTCTAGGGGTAAAACGTGGCTTCTGCTGAGCTCCTGAAGTGTACTTCCCTTGTCCATACTTCCTCTTGCAATTCTCAATTTTCTGCTGCTTCCCTTCAATCATAAGAGCACGGTCTACCAACTCCTGGTAGTTTTTGAAGGTCGCTACCATCAACTGCATGCTCAACTCATCATTCAGTCCTTCGAGAAACTTCTCCTGCTTTGTTGCATCCGTAGCAACGTCATCTGGGGCATAACGTGCTAACTTACTAAAGTCCTCCACATACTGGCCAACTGTCCGTCCTCCTTGGCGCAAGTTGCGAAACTCACGCTTCTTCATGGCCATAGCTCCTGCTGAAACATGTGCAGTACGAAAAGCCTGCTGAAACTGGTCCCATGTGACAGAGTCGACTGGGAAAGTGGCTGTGAAATTCTCCCACCATGATGCTGCGGGTCCTTCTAGCTGATGTGCGGCAAACTTCACCTTCTCCGCATCCGTACATCCTGTTGTGGTCAACTCTCTAGCTGTCTTGCGGAGCCAATCATCTGCTACTATCGGCTCGGTGCTACTAGAAAACACCAGCGGATTCAGCCTAAGAAAACGGGCTAAGTGGTCAACAGGTGGTGGTGGTGGTGGTGGGTTGTTGTTGTTGTTCCCCTGATTTTGATTCTGGACTAGCAACTGCATCAATGTGTTCTGCTGCTGGATCAACTGGGTAAGCTCCAGTGGAAAGGCAAATCCGGGGTCACGTCTCAGAGGCATCTGAGGGTTTAGAAAAGATGAGATGTAAGAATAGAGAGGGTCTAAAGAGAAAACACTACCCATATGCACATGAGGCAAAAGCAAACAATTCACTTCAATCAATCAAACAAGGGCATACAATCGATCTATCTATCGCAAAAGTGCTCGGACTACTATATTTACATGGTGGACTACTACTACTGATGAGGTGGTCTACTAGAAATATTCTTCGGTGGCAGACTCCATGATATCTGCTCCAGCTTCATCAACATAGTCATCATCACTACTATCTTGATCCGAGTCGGTGTCGTCGATGATGATGATGATGTAGTCTTCCGGGCTAATCTCCTTGGGTTCTTCGTCTTCCTCTACTGGCGTAGGGTCTCCCATAAATATTCCAATCTTCTTGATCAGGTCGTCATTCTTCTCCACCAATACTTCAATTTCGTCTTCATAATCTTCACGTGTAGCCTTCAGTTCTTCCTCCAGTTCCTTGATTCTAGTCTTAGCCTTCTTCAGATCTATCATGTCGGTGCACATCTGGTTCTCCTGTCGTCGAATGTGCTGGTTTAACTCCTGGATAAAAGCTACGATTGATCTATCCTTCCTGGTGCTGATCATCTCCCAGTGTTCATCTCGGCGCCCACAAATGTGGTAGATAGTATCCTTGAGATCATTGCGGTAGACTTCTCCAATGCGTCCCATGGCGATGTGAGCTGCCATGCTCTTTCCTAGACTCCAAGTTGGTGCATCAAAAGAAAACTCTATGGGCTCAGTGACTGGCATGAATGTCCTTCCTGGAACTTGTACTTGAATCATCCAACGCTCTTCTTCAGGTAAAGTGGCATTGTAGGTTCCAGTGAAGCTTGGTACTCCTATGTTCAGGTATCTAGTGACTTCCTTCAAGTGACGTCCAAAGGGTGTATCTTCATCCGGTTGCGTGAAGTTGTTCCTTGCATCCACCATCCTAAAGAGTAGAAAAGATGAGAAGTCAGAAGAGAAGAGAATGGATAGTGATCTAGGTCTTTTAGCTTAGTGGTCGTGTCCTACATTCAGCGTGTGCTCTGATACCATCTCTGTAGCGACCAAACCTCAAACAGTCTGATCTCTGTGCTCCGGTGTCATCCCTGGATCAGTAATGCTGACACCACACAGTACTCGAAGGATTTATAGCAAAGTAGCAATCACACACTTATTACATCGAGTGTCTCAAAAGAGAACTTATTACAATAAATATGGCTTAAGGCCATCTAATAACGATAACAGCGGAAGGCTTGGAAGATAAGTGAGTCCATCAACTCCAACGGCATCATTGAGTATAGAACCACGACCTAAGGACTCCTTAATCGTTGTCTGAAAAGTCTGCAACATTAACGTTGCAGCCCGAAACGGGTCAGCACATGGAATATGCTGGCAATGGAACACATAGAGAGCAATGGAATGAAATAGCTATACTATATGCATATTTGGCTGGTGGAAAGCTCTATGGTTACAGTTTTGCGTAAAGCCAATTTTCCCTACTTCAAAGGAATAAATTTATTTAACTATCATGGTAGTTGTTAAACATTGAGAATGGTTGACAGCATTCTCAATCCCAATTAAGCATCATCATTAAACATAACCCAACAAAATTAATTTAGAGTAACATGTTGAGATTCACATGATAATCCAGGTACTCAAGATGTCCATAACCGGGGACACGGCTAATCATGATTAGTTTATTACACTCTGCAGAGGTTTGCGCACTTTTCCCCACAAGACTCGATCGCCTTCGTTTGGTTTCTCGCACTACATGGTGTTTGAGAAGACGGATGACTGAGACATAGTCTTTCAGAAGCGCTAGCACCTTACGATCGGGTAGACCGTACCACCTACATCCCCTACATCTGCTAGTCTACCACTGTAAGAGTTCGCATGACTTAGTCAACTATGCTAGAGCCCATAATAGCTTGTGGCTGCACACGGAAGTTTCTAGTATGAATAGTCTCATGATCCCTTTGAGCCTGGGTGGCGGTCCAAAAGAAAACAGGCAAGTCCTGGAATACCCAGGTGCCTCAATCCACCCAGATGTGTGTTTAAGTTGCCACCTTAGATAAACCATTAATTAATCAAAACTCACATCTGTCATGGATATCACTCACCCAATCCACGTCTACTAGCATAGCATGGCATAATAAGCAAACGCAGAAGTAACTCCCAAAGGTTTGATAATAAACAGGTAATAGGTACTACCTCAACTACTTCCCATCCCACAATTTAATTAGATCCTAATCATGCAATGTGTGAGGATTGATCTAATGCAATAAAACTGGGTAGTAGGAAAGGTATGATCAAAGTGTTACTTGCCTTGCTGATGATCGGGGAAACCTAGAGATTCAAAGTAACAAGCGGCGCACTCCGGGTATTCTATCGCAGACAAACAAACAAGCATACAATAAGTACTCATCTAATGCACAGGTAAAACTCAAATAAGAGATCTAACCAGAAGGTTCAACTTAAGAACTCTGGTTGGCAAAAAGAATCAAATCGAACGAAACAAGGAAAGTCAAACTGCGAAAGAAAACAACTTCGTTCTACTAATCTAGATCTAGGGCAAATTTTACAGTAGCAAAATCTTGTTTAAGTAGGTTAATCGGATAGAGGGTTTCGAGACGAAACTCCAGGCGCTTGAATCGCCTGATTCCGATAAACGAGCGAAAAGTTATACTAAAACAAAAATCGGATCAGGAATCGCGATCAGAAAAATCACGGATTTAGTCCGAGAAAAAGAAAAACGACGAACGTTCGCTAGAACTAACGAGCGGACGAACGCTCACTAATTAAATAAATCAGAACACCAATTTATTTTAAAAAACTGAATCTAAAAAAAGAAAAACCAACGAAAAACCGATCGGTTTTCTAAAAAGAAAAAAAATGGGCACGTACTTCGAGGCAGCGGCGAACCTCGGCGAGCGTGCGGCGGGGCGGCGGCGGCGGCGCGTGCGTCAGCGGCGGCGGCGCAGGCGGGGCGGGGCGGCTCGTGCGGCTCGGGGCTAGGGTTTGCCCGGGTGGGCTGCCTCGGCTTATAAAGCCTGCCGGGCCAGAATCCCGGACGGACACGGCCCGGTTAGGTCGGTTCACTTTTTTTTAATAATTTCACTCGGAAGAAAAATAAAAAGAAATACTAAATGGACTCCAAACATTTCGAAATAAATTTTCACGGGCTTCTAAAATCAAGCCGCACAAGGTGAACATTTATTTGGGACCTAAATGCAATTTTGAAAAACGCACATTTTTCCTAAATTCAAATAAAACACCGAAAAACTCCGAAATAAAATCTTATTTGTTTTTATTATTAAATCCTCAATATTTCTTTATTTTGGGAAAGTCATTTTATTCCCTCTCTCATATTTTTGTAATAGAAATAATTGATGATAAAATAAATTAAATCAAATGATCCTATTCTCAAAATTTGAGAAAACTCAAATATGAAAATAACGAAATCCCCAACTCTCTTCGTGGGTCCTTGAGTTGCGTAGAATTTCTAGGATCAACCAAAATGCAAAATAAAATATGATATGCATTGATGATCTAATGTATAACATTCCAAATTGGAAATTTGGGATGTTACAGTTTTAGCCGTAGCTCAATGTTCATCTTTTGTCAAGCATCTTGAGTGGATCACTGTCATGTGCTTTGTTGCTATGTTAGAGTGCAATAGCTTATTTTTCTTGATGCATTTAGATGACATTGTGCTGTTAATCGCAGCTTTGTGCCATTATTGTTTTGCTTGCCATTTCCAAACCGTGCATCCGATTTCGGTGATCTTTATATCGATTTCGACCAAAATCAACTAATCTTTCCAGTGGCACTATTGGTTTGCCAAGTTGAGGCGTGGTTCAATCTTTTCCTTCCGGAGCTCGCATGTTGCTTGCGCATTGCACCATGGTTGATTGTTGTTTCCTTTGCTTGTGTTCTTGCCTTGGGTAGAGCCGGGAGACGAGTTCGGGTTCGAGGTACCAGTTGAGTATGCTTACGAGGATCAAGCTTTCGTCTTCTCGGAGAACTTTGCAGGCAAGATGACCATACCCTCGAAATCACTTCTATCTTTGCTTGCTAGATGCTCGCTCTTTTGCTATGCCTATGCCGCGATACCTACCACTTGCTATATCATGCCTCCCATATTGCCATGTCAAACCTCTAACCCACCTTGTCCTAGCAAACCGTTGTTTGGCTATGTTACTGCTTTGCTCAGCCCCTCTTATAGCGTTGTTAGTTGTAGGTGAAGTTTTGAGCTTGTTCCTTGTTGGAACATGATTACATGTTGGGATATCACAATATCTCTTATTTAATTAATGCATCTATATACTTGGTAAAGGGTGGAAGGCTCGGCCTTTTGCCTGGTGTTTTGTTCCACTCTTTCCGCCCTAGTTTCCGTCATACCGGTGTTATGTTCCTTGATTTTGCGTTCCTTACGCGGTTGGGTTATAATGGGAACCCCTTGACAATTCACCTTGAATAAAACTCCTCCAGCAAGTCCCAACCTTGGTTTTACATTTGCACTAACAACCTAGCCTTTTTCCCTTGGTTTTCCGGAGCCTGAGGGTCATCTTTATTTTAACCCCCCGGGCCAGTGCTCCTCTGAGTGTTGGTCCAAACCGAGCTGCCTGCGGGGCCACCTCGGGAAAACTTGAGGGTTGGTTTTACTCATAGCTAGTCCCATCCGGTGTTGCCCTGAGAACGAGATACGTGTGACTCCTATCGGGATTTGTCGGCACATCGGGTGGCTTTGGTGGTCTTGTTTTACCATTGTCGAAACGTCTTGAAACCGGGATTCCGAGCCTAATCGGGTCTTCCTGGGAGAAGGAATATCCTTCGTTGATCGCGAGAGCTTGTGATGGGCTAAGTTGGGACACCCCTGCAGGTTTTTTGGACTTTCGAAAGCCGTGCCTGCGGTTATGGGCAGATGGGAATTTGTTAATGTCCAGTTGTAGAAAACTTGACACTTAACTAAAATGCATCAACCGCGTGTGTAGCCATGATGGTCTCTTCTCGGCGGAGTCCGGGAAGTGAACACGGTGTTGGAGTTATGCTTGAAGGTAAGTAGTTTTCGGGATCACTTCTTGACCACTTCTAGTTCACGACCGTGCTTGCCTTCTCTTCTCGCTCTCATTTGCGTAAGTTAGCCACCATATATGCTAGTGCTTGCTGCAGCTCCACCTCATACCTTTTCCCTACCCATAAGCTTCAATAGTCTTGATCGCGAGGGTGTGAGATTGCTGAGTCCCCGTGACTCACAGATTACTTCCCAAAACCAGTTTTGCAGGTGCCGGTGATACCATGCAGGTAACGCAACCGAGCTCAAGGAGGAGCTAGATGAAGATCGTGTGCGTTGAGTTGTTTCGTTTCCAGTTGACCAGTAGTGGAGCCCAGTCAGGGCGATCGGGGATCTAGCATTAGGGGTGGTCTTCTTTTATTTTTGTTCCTTAGTCAGACCTTGTTTGTATCTGGATGATGTAATGCTTTATTCATGTGTTGTGTGAAGTGGCGATTGTAAGCCAACTCTATACCTCTTTCTTATTCAGTACATGGGATGTGTAAAGATTACCCCTCTTGCGACATTGCCTACAATGCGGTTATGCCTCTAAGTCGTGCTCCGACACGTGGGAGATATAGCCACATCGTGGGTGTAACACATGGTGCACGTAGTATAGCCAGGACCTCAAGGGGAATTTAGCAGCGGAGAAGCAAATCACGGCCGCATGCGCGGATGAGGTCACGATGGCTGCCATTCGTGCCGACCCCCAGATCTTGGAGGAGCACCTCGCTGTCGAGGCCACCGTTGACGCCTCGCGCGCCAACGCCGCAATGCGGTTGGCTGCTTTAAACGATAGTTCGTGGCGTTTTCTCAAGGCCACCGTCGGTGCCTTCAACAAAGACTACGAGGTGTTCTGTCAGCATGCACGTGCTTACCTCATCTCGAGAGCCAGCATGTTTGTGCCCGGAGCGGCTCAGGCTACTCACCACTACAACAAGGGCACCCACGATGCGAAGGCCTCGCCCTCTTCCATGTCCAAGGAGCCAATCGTCATCGATATCTCCGACAATGAGGAGTAGCTTGTCTTATTAGCTCACTATAAGGACCCATGTTCAGTTTGCTAGCTACTGCCTTTCCTTAACAAATTCTAGTGAATCGTGCTATCTAGTTTTACCATGTGGTGTTCAATTAACTGCTTGGTTCCATTCTGCAAATGTGATGTTCAATTCTTCAGGGTGCAATATTTCCAAGTTGTTAAGCATGCTTGGTTTGGTTAACTGTCTGGTCTTCTATTAGGAGTATGTTATATTATTCAATTGGTGTTTACTTAACTACTTGGTTCATTTGTTGTGGCTTGGTTCACTTGTCGTGGTGTTTAGTTCACTGCTTGGTTCAATTCTGCAATGCGATGTTCAATTGTTGTGGCTGCATTATGTTATTGTATACCATGTGAGGAATAAATCGAATTTGGCTGTACTAAATACATGAGAAACAAATACAATTGCTATATTTTCAAGTTGTTAAGCATGCTTGGTTTGGTTAACTGTCTGATCTTCTATTAGGAGTATGTTATATTGTGAAATGTGGTGCTCAGTTAACGTTTGGTTCATTTGTTGTGGTGTTTAGTTAACTGCTTGGTTCAATTCTGCAATGCGATGTTCAATTGTTGTGGCTGCATTCTGTTATTGTATACCATGTGAGGAATAAATCGAATTTGGTTGCACTTAATACATGAGAAACATATACAAGTGCTATATTTCCTAGTTCTTAATCATGCTTTGTTTGGATAAATGGGTTTTCCATGTGGCTTGAATTAATCTGATGAATCTGCAATGTGCTTATTTATCATCAACATATTTTACTGATAGCATGCGGACCCTTACTTAACCTGATGACTAACTACCTTATATGTGTTGCAGGGAAATAATGGGAAGCACTGAGGTTTACAAGATGGTACTAACTATTATACCTTGCCTTTTTGTATTCCTTTGCCCCATTTCCAATATAGAGAAGATATTTATGCAGATCCTTGTTTTCAGGCTTCACTGATGATTACCTCTCAAACCACCTCTGTGATCAGGAGGCAAGGAAAGTTTTCATACAACACCCACGGTTCAATATTGAAGTGTTCCGGAAGAGGTCGAAGGATGGACGGTCAATCATCCACATGCACTGGCCTAAAGTTGCAAAGACCTTCAACATGAATGAAGGCTCAACACTACTAGGAAAATGCTTATAGGTAGACATTTAGTAGTAGCATTGGTTAGAGACCCCACGCTACTGCTATTTAGCAGTAGCGCCGGCTAGCACCAGCGCCACAAGCGCACGTTAGCAGTAGCGCTGTATTTCACGGCCAGCGCTACTACTAATGGCCCATGCTCTCGGCCCCCTGTTGCAGCTTTAGCTATAGCGCTGGGCCTCCTCCCCCATGCTGCCGCTAGGCCCACCTCTGCTTCCTCTCCCTCGCCGGCCCGCGCGCGCACCCCTCTCCCCTCACTCACACTCACACGCTCACACTAGATCGAATCCCTCCCTCGATCCGGCCGCCGCCCCCGCATCCTACTCCGGCCGCCCTCCCCGCGCGGGCCCCTCTTCCTCCGTTGGCCGCCCTTCCCCGCGCCAGCCCTCCTCCCCTGCTGCCCCCCCCCCCCCGCACGCACCGGCCATCCTCCCCCGCCGGTCGCCCCCCACCCGCGCCGGCCCTCCTCCACCGAGAGGTACTCCTCCCTCCTCCTCCCTCCCTCCCTAGTTATAGTTATTAGAGAGTAGTTAATTATTTTGAATCCTAGTTAAAAAATGTAGGTTCTTAGAATAATGTAGGTGTTTAGTTGAATTTGTAGGTGTTTTAGTTAAATTTGTAGGCGTTTTAGTTAAAAATGTAGGTTTTTAGAATAATTTAGGTTATGCATGATCGAACCCTTGCTTGGACAGATTAGGTATGAACCCTAGTTAATTCGTATGAACCCTAGGTTTTTAAATTTAGCTAGGTTTTAAAGTTAGGATAGAAATTTAGCTAGGTTTTAATTAGGTGTAGTTAATAGAATTTAGGTGTTTTAAATGTATTTAAAAGAGTTTTAGGTGTTTTAGTTGTTTTAGGTGTAGTTAACAGAATTTTAGGTGTTTTAGTTGTTTTAGGTGTAGTTAACAGAATTCTAGGTATTTTTTTAGTTAAAGAAATTGTTGTTATTTTTTAGTTAAAGCAATTTTTCCTGTTAATATGCAAATTTGCAGTGGACATGTCATGCATATTTTGAACATGTCACATTTTGGACATGTCATATTTTTCCGAGTGGCCTATGTTTTCCCAGAAATGTCAATTCGTTTATGTTTTGGCAAATTTCAGGCGCTCGATATGTCCTGTTTTTAGCAAAGGTCATGCCAAATTTTGCTAAGTGTTTATTAATTTTGTTTTCATAATTAAGCATTTTGTTCTCTACGTCGACGATGCCTATCCCGCATCCTCGTCGTTGACTCGGCGGAGGACTCCTGGTTGAGCCGAGGGGCCATGTCCGGGACTGGGCTCCGCCGGGCTGGTACTGGGTTGTGCTACCTTCTGGTGAGCGCATCTTAGTGAGGAGCCAGCCCATCGTCGACCCGGAGCTTGAAAGCAATAAGAGCTAATGGATATCATTTCATCCACAAAGGTAGGACGTTCCCTACCGAAAACCATCATGCATGTTGTGAGAAGCTCCGGTTTGTGAGAAGCATATACCCAAACCTGCCCCAAATGGGACAAAATTTGTACCACGGCATGTTGATGCCACTCAATGTAGCATGCCAAGCTTCATGAATTTCAGACGAGTTTTGGATTTACTAGAATTTAAAACCAGGCATCTCAATGTTTTGCCGGCAATCAACGGTGCCATGGTGTTTGAAATTCATTCCCATTTCTTGCATGGGACCTAACCATGCACCCAAGGACAAAGATTTGATTTTTCAACCAATTTATATGCACTGGAGCATGCGCATGTAGTTCAAATTTGAATTATGCACATAAATGCATTTAAAACTCACTTAATGCATAAAAATGTCCAAACGAACCCCGAAAAATCAAAAAAATCACAGAACACTCATGTTGTTCTATGTTGACACGAGAAAAAAACTTGAAAGCAATAAGAGGCAATGGATATCGTTTCGTCCCCAAAGGTAGGATGTTCCCTACCGAAAACCATCATGCTTGTTGTGAGAAGCTTCGGTTTGTGAGAAGCATATACCCAAACCTGCCCCAAATGGGACAAAATTTGTACCACGAGATGTTGATGCCGCTCCATGATAGCATGCCAAGTTTCATGAATTTCAGACGAGTTTTGGATTCACTAGAATTTAAAACCACGCATCTCAATGTTTTGCCGGCAATCAACGGTGCCATGATGTTTGAAATTCATTCCCATTTCTTGCGTGGGACCTAAGCATGCACCCAAGGACAAAGATTTTATTTTTCAACCAATTTATATGCACTCGAGCATGCGCATGTAGTTCAAATTTGAATTATGCACATAAATGCATTGAAAACTCACTTAATGCATAAAAATGTCCAAACAAACCCCGAAAAATCACAAAACTCACACAACACTCATGTTGTTCTATGTTGACACGAGAAAAAACTTGAAAGCAATAAGAGGCAATGGATATCGTTTCGTCCCCAAAGGTGGGACGTTCCCTACCGAAAACCATCATGCTTGTTGTGAGAAGCTCCGGTTTGTGAGAAGCATATACCCAAACCTGCCCCAAATGGGACAAAATTTGTACCACGACATGTTTATGCCGCTCCATGATAGCATGCCAGGTTTCATGAATTTCATACGAGTTTTGGATTTACTAGAATTTAAAACCAGGCATCTCAATGTTTTGCCGGCAATCAACGGTGCCATGATGTTTGAAATTCATTCCTATTTCTTGCATGGGACCTAAGCATGCACCCAAGGACAAAGATTTGATTTTTCAACCAATTTATATGCACTGGAGCATGTGCATGTAGTTCAAATTTGAATTATGCACATAAATGCATTGAAAACTCACTTAATGCATAAAAATGTCCGAACGAACCCTGAATAATTCCAATTCTTTTATGAGCACTGTAGATAAAAGGTCTAGCAATTCAAACACCGTCCATGGCCGATGTGACCCCATTATGTAATTCAAATCAAGACCAAAGATCAAGTAGATCCCACACAGTTTATTATAACCAACCGTGTGAGATGCATCACAAAATATCTTTGGACCGTGTCTGAATAAGGGACCGTGTCTGATGACACTTTGCACGCCAGTTTTTTGTCTCAAGCGATTCCAAATTTTCAGCTTCTGCGGAAATATCTACCTCCCCACCCCCTTACAAAAAGCCACATTTCCCCCCTTTCCGCCTTCCTTTCCAAGTTGAAACCTTCACTCCTTGCTTGCAGCGCTGCCGCTTCCTCGCCGGCGACCCTCCTTCACGCTGCTCGGCCTCGCCTATCCAGGCAGGTAATCCACACCTGACCCCGTCCTCCTCCTCCTTCCACATCCCACATGCCTGACCACCAGCGCGAACGTGACACCTTCCACCCAAATCACCGACCCCTCCACCAAATAAGCGCCGGCCTAAGCCATGGTGTAACGCCCCGAGACTGTTGCGCCAGGTGTCTTCGAGTTATTCGCTGTTGTTGCCTTGTCATTTGTTTGCGTGTCATGCATTTCATATCATGTCATCATGTGCATCGCATTTGCATACATGTTCGTCTTATGCATCCGAGCATTTTCCCCGTTGTCCGTTTTGCAATCCGGCGCTCCTATGTCCTCCGGTGTCCCCTTTTGCCTCTTTTCGTGTGCGGGTGTTAAACATTCTCGGATTGGACCGTGATTTGCCAAGCGGCCTTGGTTCACTACCGGTAGACCGCCTGTCAAGTTTCGTGCCATTTGGACCTCGTTTGATACTCCAACGGTTAACCGAGGAACCGTAAAGGCCTCGTGTGTGTTGCAGCGCAACACCCCTCCAAAGTGGCCCAAAACCCTTCCAAACCCCCTCCATCCTCTCGGTCGTTCAATCACAATTGCGTGGCTGAAAACCGCACCTCATTTGGACTCTCCTAGCTCCCTCTACCTATATATATATGTCCTCTCCCCTGAAAATTCGCGGATGAACCCTAACCTTCTTCCTCTCCGCGCCGCCGGACAAAAACCTCACCGACGGACATGTCCGCGCCCTCAGCCGCTGCCCCCGCGCCAATCCGGAGTCGCCACATGGCGCCACCATGCAGTCCTTGCCGCCGGCCCGCTAGGCCCGGGCCCCCCGAGCCCCCGAGCTCCTCCGCCGCCCGCGCTTCGCCCGCGCGCCCCGACGCCGAGACGCCGCCGGCTCCCTGCGCCTCCTCGCGCCCGCTCGCCGCCGAGGCACCTCGCCATGCCAGTCGCCATTCGCCGCCGCCCGATGACTCCCTCGTCGCCCCGCTGGGCCCCGCGTCGCGCCCGCCGGCCGCCGCCATCAATCGCTCGGGCGACGCCACTCCTCCTCCGCCCGTCGCCGCCACACCTCACCAGCCTCGGATCCGGCCGCCTCTCTGGTCTCCTTCCTCCTCTCCGGTCAAGTTCTGCGACCCTCCGGCGAACCTCGTCAACCGCGCCTCCCCAGATCCGGATCTAAGAAACCCTAGAGGTTGACCCAATTTTGCCTAAGTCCCTTTTCTGCATTGTTTTCAGGCCATGTTCATCGCATCATAACTCCTCATCCGTTGCTCCATTTTGCGTGCATGAGATATCGAATTGTTCGTATGGATGTTCTCTTCATTTCATTCCATTGCACCATGCTTGTTTGAGTCCATCTTGATGCCCTAAATGCTGTTGCAAGAGTGCTGTAAAATGTTAGGTGCTGATTCTTATCAGTTTATGAGCATTTGTCATTTTTGCCATGATTAATGTGTGCTGCATATGAGTATGAGCTCTACATGTTTTTGTTATATGCCATGCCATCTTTACAGGGGTGTATGCCATGTATTTTTGTGATCAATGTGGTGACTAGCACAAGCATGCAAAGTAGCTCTCATGATGTTGCTGATTTCAGGGACTTAGAATTCTTCTAAGTCATTTCCCTGAGGTTATTTTTATGCCATGTATTCATGTTGCTACAGAGTGATCCATGCCTATTTTGAGCATGTTTAGTAAGGATGATTTTGAGATATTGTTACGCTCTATCCATCCATGTCTTTGTTTGCAATTATGGAGTAACCTAGCATGACTCAATCTTGCTCTACTTTTGCTATAAAATGTTCCTGGCAGATTGTTTACGTGTTAATCAATTTTGCCGAGCTTGTTGTAGTTGATCCATGCATGCTATGAGATTGTTCTTGCCATGGTTAGCTTATTGATCATGTCTTATTGCTGGGTGTATGCTTAGTTTGTCATGCAATGCCTTGTGGTGAGTGCATCGAGCTTGCAAACATGCCTACGTAACTCTATTTTATGCCATGTCCAGTTTTCTGCTAAGTCTGAATCTGTTAACGAAACTTGCTATGTTTACATGGGTGCCATCATATCTTAAGATCCTTTTTGGCTTATGGTCAGTAAGGGACTTTTGTTATATGCTTTGAGTAGCTTCATGCCATGCCTAGCTTTTCCATGATCTGATCCTGTAGCATGTTGTTATCTTGCTCTAAACATTGCTTCCTGATGTTAAATCCTGACATGTTAGTATTTTCACTATGTTTGTGATGCTGATATCTTTTGCACTTTTCCCATGCTTGTTTGAACCTGCTCTTGTGTGTTTTTGTAGTGACCAGACCTCAAACAGTCTGATCTCTGTGCTCCGGTGTCATCCCTGGATCAGTAATGCTGACACCACACAGTACTCGGAGGATTTATAGCAGAGTAGCAATCACACACTTATTACATCGAGTGTCTCAAAAGAGAACTTATTACAATAAATATGGCTTAAGGCCATCTAATAACGATAACAGCGGAAGGCTTGGAAGATAAGTGAGTCCATCAACTCCAACGGCATCACTGAGTATAGAACCACGACCTAAAACTCCTTAATCATCGTCTGAAAAGTCTGCAACATTAACGTTGCAGCCCGAAACGGGTCAGCACATGGAATATGCTGGCAATGTAACACATAGAGAGTAATGGAATGAAACAGCTATACTATATGCATATTTGGCTGGTGGAAAGCTCTATGGTTACAGTTTTGCGTAAAGCCAATTTTTCCCTACTTCAAAGGAATAAATTTATTTAACTATCATGGTAGTTGTTAAACATTGAGAATGGTTGACAGCATTCTCAATCCCAATTAAGCATCATCATTAAACATAACCCAACAAAATTAATTTAGAGTAACATGTTGAGATTCACATGATAATCCAGGTACTAGATACTCAAGATGTCCATAACCGGGGACACGGCTAATCATGATTAGTTTATTACACTCTGCAGAGGTTTGCGCACTTTTCCCCACAAGACTCGATCGCCTCCGTTTGGTTTCTCGCACTACATGGTGTTTGAGAAGACGGATGACCGAGACATAGTCTTTCAGAAGCGCTAGCACCTTACGATCGGGTAGACCGTACCACCTACATCCCCTACATCTGCTAGTCTACCACTGTAAGAGTTCGCACGACTTAGTCAACTATGCTAGAGCCCATAATAGCTTGTGGCTGCACACGGAAGTTTCTAGTATGAATAGTCTCATGATCCCTTTGAGCCTGGGTGGCGGTCCAAAAGAAAACAGGCAAGTCCTGGAATACCCAGGTGCCTCAATCCACCCAGATGTGTGTTTAAGTTGCCACCTTAGATAAACCATTAATTAACAAACTCACATCTGTCATGGATATCACTCACCCAATCCACGTCTACTAGCATAGCATGGCATAATAAGCAAACGTAGAAGTAACTCCCAAAGGTTTGATAATAAACAGGTAATAGGTACTACCTCAACTACTTCCCATCCCACAATTTAATTAGATCCTAATCATGCAATGTGTGAGGATTGATCTAATGCAATAAAACTGGGTAGTAGGAAAAGGTATGATCAAAGTGTTACTTGCCTTGCTGATGATCCGGGAAACCTAGAGATTCGAAGTAACAAGCGGCGCACTCCGGGTATTCTATCGCAGACAAACAAACAAGCATACAATAAGTACTCATCTAATGCACAGGTAAAACTCAAATAAGAGATCTAACCAGAAGGTTCAACTTAAGAACTCCGGTTGGCAAAAAGAATCAAATCGAACGAAGCAACGAAAGTCAAACGGCGAAAGAAAACAACTTCGTTCTACTAATCTGGATCTAGGGCAAATTTTACAGTAGCAAAATCTTGTTTAAGTTGGTTAAACGGATAGAGGGTTTCGAGACGAAACTCTAGGCGCTTGAATCGCCTGATTCCGATAAACGAGCGAAAAGTTATACTAAAACGAAAATCGGATCAGGAATCGCGATCAGAAAAATCGCGGATTTAATCCGAGAAAAAAGAAAAACGACGAACGTTCGCTAGAACGAACGGACGGACGAACGCTCACTAATTAAATAAACTAGAAAACCAATTTATTTAAAAAAAACCGAATCTAAAAAAGAAAAACCGACGGAAACCCGATCGGTTTTCTAAAAAGAAAAAAAACGGGCACGGACTTCGAGGCGGCAGGAACCTCGGCGAGCGTGCGGCGGCGGCGCAGGCGGGCGACGGCGGCGTGTGCGGCGGCGGCGGCGGCGCAGGCGGGGCGGGGCGGCTCGGGCGGCTCGGGGCTAGGGTTTGCCCGGGTGGGCTGCCCCGGCTTATAAAGCCTGCCGGGCCAGAGTCCCGGACGGACACGGCCCGGTTAGGTCGGTTCACTTTTTTTTAATAATTTCGCTCGGAAGAAAAATAAAAAGAAATACTAAACGGACTCCAAACATTCCGAAATAAATTTTCATGGGCTTCTAAAATCAAGCCGCACAAGTGAACATTTATTTGGGACCTAAATGCAATTCTGAAAAACGCACATTTTTCCTAAATTCAAATAAAACACCGAAAAACTCCGAAATAAAATCTTATTTGATTTTATTATTAAATCCTCAATATTTCTTTATTTTGGGAAAGTCATTTTATTCCCTCTCTCATATTTTTGTAATAGAAATAATTGATGATAAAATAAATAAAATCAAATGATCCTATTCTCAAAATTTGAGAAAACTCAAATATGAAAATAACGAAATCCCCAACTCTCTCCGTGGGTCATTGAGTTGCGTAGAATTTCTAGGATCAACCAAAATGCAAAATAAAATATGATATGCAATGATGATCTAATGTATAACATTCCAAATTGAAAATTTGGGATGTTACAAACCTACCCCCCTTAAGATGAATCTCGCCCTCGAGATTCGGGTTGGCTAGAAAATAGGTGAGGGTGGTCCTTGAGCAAATCTTCCTCTCGTTCCCAGGTGGCTTCATCCTCTGTGTGGTGGCTCCACTGAACTTTGCAAAACTTGATAACCTTGCTGCGAGTAACTCGGCTGGCAAACTCGAGGATCTTAATTGGTTTCTCCTCGTAGGTCAAATCATTATCCAACTGAATAGTTTCCAATGGCACTCTGTCTCTCAAAGGTATGTCAGCCATCTCCGCGTGACACTTCTTTAACTGAGAAACGTGGAACACATCATGAACTCCTGACAATCCTTCGGGCAATTCCAACTTGTAGGCCACTTCTCCCATACGCTCCAAAACTCGATATGGTCCTACAAATCGTGGCGCTAACTTCCCTTTAACTCCAAAACGCTTTGTTCCCCGAAGTGGAGATACTCGAAGATAAGCTCTATCTCCGACTTCGTAAACTGTCTCCTTGCGTTTAGAATCTGCATAACTTTTCTGTCTGGACTGGGCTACCTTGAGCCTATCGCGAATCAACTTCACCTTCTGTTCAGACTCTTTAATCAAGTCAGGTCCAAACAACTGGCGGTCTCCAACTTCGTCCCACGACAACGGTGTCCTGCACCTCCTTCCGTACAAGCTTCGAAAGGGGCCATCTTTAAACTGGTTTGGTAACTGTTGTTGTAAGAGAACTCTGCATATGGCAAATTATCGTCCCAACTAGATCCATAATCTAGCGCACAAGCTCTCAGCATATCCTCCAAAATCTGATTGACTCTCTCGGTCTGTCCATCTGTCTGTGGATGAAAAGCTGTACTGAATTCTAGCCTGGTACCCAAAGTTTCGTGCAACTGCTTCCAGAACTTTGAGGTAAACTGGGTTCCTCTATCTGATACGATACTCCTTGGAACTCCATGCAAACATACGATCCTGGTCATGTATATCTTTGCCAACTTAGCACTGGTGTAAGTGGTCTTTACTGGGATGAAATGAGCTACTTTCGTCAATCGATCAACTACAACCCAAATCGAGTCATAGCCTGAACGAGTCCTGGGCAATCCCGTGATAAAATCCATGCCTAGCTTATCCCACTTCCATTCGGGTATCGGCAATGGTTGTAACAATCCTGCTGGCTTCTGATGCTCTGCCTTTACTCTCTGACATACATCACAAACTGCTACATACTCCGCAATATCCTTCTTCATTCCGGTCCACCAGAAAATATCCTTCAGATCCAAATACATCTTGGTATTTCCTGGGTGAATTGAATACGGTGAGTCGTGTGCCTCTTGCAAAATCAACTTCCTGATCTCCGGGTCATTGGGCACGTAAACACGGTCTTCAAACCATAGGGTGTCGTGCTCATCCTCACGAAATCCTTTAGCTTTTCCTTTGCTCAGTTTCTCCTTTATAGCGGCAATCTCTTTGTCAGTCTTCTGAGCTTCCCTGATTCTATCCATCAAAGTTGACTGAATCTCCAATGCTGCTACATAGCCTCTCGGAACTATTTCCAAACATAGTTCACGAAGGTTTTCTGCTAACTCCGTGGGTATTTCTCCCGTCATTAACGTATTGACATGGCTCTTATGGCTTAATGCGTCAGCTACTACATTAGCCTTTCCGGGGTGATAATGCAATCTCATATCATAATCCTTGATGAGCTCCAACCATCTCCTTTGTCTGAGATTCAACTCCTTCTGTGTGAAAATGTACTTCAAACTCTTATGATCCGTGTACACCTCACAATGATTTCCAATGAGGAAATGCCTCCATGTTTTCAAAGCATGCACTACGGCTGCTAACTCCAAATCATGCGTGGCATAATTCAACTCATGAGGCTTCAGTTGTCTTGAGGCATATGAAACAACTCTCCCTTCCTGCATAAGCACTGCTCCAAGTCCTCGACGTGAAGCGTCGCAATACACCTCATAATCTTTGGTCTGGTCTGGCAAAATCAACACTGGTGAGGTAACCAAGCGTTTCTTCAACTCCTGGAAACTAGCCTCACATTCCTCCGTCCATATGAACTTGGTATCTTTCTTTAACAACTCAGTCATAGGCTTCGCAATCTTTGAGAAATTCTCAATAAATCTCCGGTAGTATCCTGCGAGTCCAAGAAAACTCCGGATCTCTCCAACTGTTGTTGGGGCTTCCCACTTGGTCACGGTATCAACTTTAGTGGGATCAACTGCTATACCTTCTCCAGATATAACGTGTCCGAGGAATCCTACTTCCTTCAACCAAAACTCACATTTGCTGAACTTGGCATATAATTGATGTTCTCTGAGCTTTCCAAGTACCAAACGCAAATGCTCCTTATGCTCCTCTTCATTCTTCGAATAAACCAGGATATCATCAATGAACACTACGACGAACTTATCCAAAAACTCCATAAACACTTTGTTCATCATGTTCATAAAATAGGCAGGTGCGTTAGTCAGACCAAATGACATAACGGTATACTCGTACAGCCCATACCTGGTGGTAAAAGCTGTCTTAGGAATATCCTGTTCTCGAATCTTCAACTGGTGGTATCCTGATCGCAGATCGATCTTGGAAAATACCTTAGCTCCTTGCAATCGATCAAACAGATCATTGATCATTGGTAGTGGGTACTTGTTCTTGATCGTTACTTCATTCAATCCTCGATAATCAACAACCATCCTTAACGATCCATCCTTCTTCTCCACTAGAAGTACTGGCGATCCCCAAGGCGAAGAACTTGGGCGAATATATCCCTTATCCAGTAACTCCTTAATCTGCTTCTTAATTTCCACCAAATCCTTTGCTGGCATCCTATATGGTCTCTTTGATATTGGCCCTGTGCCTGGCAATAGCTCAATCAAAAACTCAATATCTCTATCCGGTGGCATGCCTGGCAACTCCTCTGGAAATACTTCAGGGAAATCCCTTACCACTGGTACTTCCTCCTGCACAACTCCTGTTAGGCAATTTACTTGAGTCCTCTTTGGCACATGCCGGGATACATACTTGATCCTTCTCCCTTCTGGGGTGGTAAGCAAAATTGACTTACTAGCACATTCAATATTCCCTTCATACTTTGATAACCAATCCATGCCTAATATCACATCCAATCCTTGGGATTCCAATACTATTAGGTCTGAGGGAAAAACATAGTTACCAATCCTTAATGGTAACCGATCACACCATAGACTAGCCACATACTCTGCTCCAGGCGAGGTTACTAACATGGGTGACCTAAGGGCTTGGGTTGATAGGTTATACTTATCCACAAATCCCCTTGAGATGTATGAATGCGATGCACCAGTATCAAAAAGAACGAGTGCAGTAAATGACTTAACCAAAAACTTACCTATTACTGCATCGGGCTGAGCTTCAACCTCCTCCACGCTAACGTGGTTCACCTGTCCCCTGTTGAAAGGGTTCGGCTTCTTCCCAGAACTTCCATTGCCATTTTGGCCTTCAGGACATTCATTGGCATAATGTCCGGTCTTCTGACACTTAAAGCAAGTGACTTGGCTCAGGTCCTTCTTGGCTGGGGTTGATGGGTTGGTGCGATTCTGGCCGTTGCTTCCTCCATTGCCATTACCATTCTTGGTGCCATTGTGATTGTGCGAGCTACCTCCTCCATGGGTATGCTGAAAATGTCCTCCCGGTCTAGGGGTAAAACGTGGCTTCTGCTGAGCTCCTGAATTGTACTTCCCTTGTCCATACTTCCTCTTGCGATTCTCAATTTGCTGCTGCTTCCCTTCAATCATAAGAGCACGATCTACCAACTCCTGGTAGTTGTTGAAGGTTGCTACCATCAACTGCATGCTCAACTCATCATTCAGTCCTTCCAGAAACTTCTCCTGCTTAGCTGCATCCGTAGCGACGTCATCTGGGGCATAACGTGCTAACTTACTAAAGTCCTCCACATACTGGCCAACTGTCCGTCCTCCTTGGCGCAAGTTGCGAAACTCACGCTTCTTCATGGCCATAGCTCCTGCTGAAACATGTGCAGTACGAAAAGCCTGCTGAAACTGGTCCCATGTGACAGTGTCGACTGGGAAAGTGGCTGTGAAATTCTCCCACCATGATGCTGCGGGTCCTTCTAGCTGATGTGCGGCAAACTTCACCTTCTCCGCATCTGTGCATCCTGCTGTGGTCAACTCCCTAGCTGTCTTGCGGAGCCAATCATCTGCTACTATCGGCTCGGTGCTACTGGAAAACACCGGCGGATTCAGCCTAAGAAAACGGGCTAAGTGGTCAACAGGTGGTGGTGGTGGTGGGTTGTTGTTGTTGTTCCCCTGATTCTGATTCTGGACTAGCAACTGCATCAATGTGTTCTGCTGCTGGATCAACTGGGTGAGCTCCGGTGGAAAGGCAAATCCGGGGTCACGTCTCGGAGGCATCTGAGGGTTTAGAAAAGATGAGATGTAAGAATAGAGGGGGTCTAAAGAGAAAACACTACCCATATGCACATGAGGCAAAAGCAAACAATTCACTTCATTCAATCAAACAAGGGCATACAATCGATCTATCTATCGCAAAAGTGCTCGGACTACTATATTTACATGGTGGACTACTACTACTGATGAGGTGGTCTACTAGAAATATTCTTCGGTTGCAGACTCCATGATATCTGCTCCAGCTTCATCAACATAGTCATCATCGCTACTATCTGGATCCGAGTCGGTGCCGTCGATGATGATGTAGTCTTCCGGGCTAATCTCCTTGGGTTCTTCGTCTTCCTCTACTGGCGTAGGGCCTCCCATAAATATTCCAATCTTCTTGATCAGGTCGTCATTCTTCTCCACCAATACTTCAATTTCCTCTTCATAATCTTCACGTGTAGCCTTGAGTTCTTCCTCCAGTTCCTTGATTCTAGTCTTAGCCTTCTTCAGATCTATCATGTCGGCGCACATCTGGTTCTCCTGTCGTCGAATGTGCTGGTTTAACTCCTGGATAAAAGCTGCGATTGATCTATCCTTCCTGGTGCTGATCATCTCCCAGTGTTCATCTCGGCGCCCACAAATCTGGTAGATAGTATCCTTGAGATCCTTGCGGTAGACTTCTCCAATGCGTCCCATGGCGATGTGAGCTGCCATGCTCTTTCCTAGACTCCAAGTTGGTGCATCAAAAGAAAACTCTATGGGCTCAGTGACTGGCATGAACGTCCTTCCTGGAACTTGAACTTGAATCATCCAGCGCTCTTCTTCAGGTAAAGTGGCGTTGTAGGTTCCGGTGAAGCTTGGTACTCCTATGTTCAGGTATCTAGTGACTTCCTTCAAGTGACGTCCAAAGGGTGTATCTTCATCCGGTTGCGTGAACTTGTTCCTTGCATCCGCCATCCTAAAGAGTAGAAAAGATGAGAAGTCAGAAGAGAAGAGAGTGAATAGTGATCTAGGTCTTTTAGCTTAGTGGTCGTGTCCTACAGTCAGCGTGTGCTCTGATACCATCTCTGTAGCGACCAGACCTCAAACAGTCTGATCTCTGTGCTCCGGTGTCATCCCTGGATCAGTAATGCTGACACCACACAGTACTCGGAGGATTTATAGCAGAGTAGCAATCACACACTTATTACATCGAGTGTCTCAAAAGAGAACTTATTACAATAAATATGGCTTAAGGCCATCTAATAACGATAACAGCGGAAGGCTTGGAAGATAAGTGAGTCCATCAACTCCAACGGCATCACTGAGTATAGAACCACGACCTAAAACTCCTTAATCGTCGTCTGAAAAGTCTGCAACATTAACGTTGCAGCCCGAAACGGGTCAGCACATGGAATATGCTGGCAATGTAACACATAGAGAGTAATGGAATGAAACAGCTATACTATATGCATATTTGGCTGGTGGAAAGCTCTATGGTTACAGTTTTGCGTAAAGCCAATTTTTCCCTACTTCAAAGGAATAAATTTATTTAACTATCATGGTAGTTGTTAAACATTGAGAATGGTTGACAGCATTCTCAATCCCAATTAAGCATCATCATTAAACATAACCCAACAAAATTAATTTAGAGTAACATGTTGAGATTCACATGATAATCCAGGTACTAGATACTCAAGATGTCCATAACCGGGGACACGGCTAACCATGATTAGTTTATTACACTCTGCAGAGGTTTGCGCACTTTTCCCCACAAGACTCGATCGCCTCCGTTTGGTTTCTCGCACTACATGGTGTTTGAGAAGACGGATGACCGAGACATAGTCTTTCAGAAGCGCTAGCACCTTACGATCGGGTAGACCGTACCACCTACATCCCCTACATCTGCTAGTCTACCACTGTAAGAGTTCGCACGACTTAGTCAACTATGCTAGAGCCCATAATAGCTTGTGGCTGCACACGGAAGTTTCTAGTATGAATAGTCTCATGATCCCTTTGAGCCTGGGTGGCGGTCCAAAAGAAAACAGGCAAGTCCTGGAATACCCAGGTGCCTCAATCCACCCAGATGTGTGTTTAAGTTGCCACCTTAGATAAACCATTAATTAACAAACTCACATCTGTCATGGATATCACTCACCCAATCCACGTCTACTAGCATAGCATGGCATAATAAGCAAACGTAGAAGTAACTCCCAAAGGTTTGATAATAAACAGGTAATAGGTACTACCTCAACTACTTCCCATCCCACAATTTAATTAGATCCTAATCATGCAATGTGTGAGGATTGATCTAATGCAATAAAACTGGGTAGTAGAAAAGGTATGATCAAAGTGTTACTTGCCTTGCTGATGATCCGGGAAACCTAGAGATTCGAAGTAACAAGCGGCGCACTCCGGGTATTCTATCGCAGACAAACAAACAAGCATACAATAAGTACTCATCTAATGCACAGGTAAAACTCAAATAAGAGATCTAACCAGAAGGTTCAACTTAAGAACTCCGGTTGGCAAAAAGAATCAAATCGAACGAAGCAACGAAAGTCAAACGGCGAAAGAAAACAACTTCGTTCTACTAATCTGGATCTAGGGCAAATTTTACAGTAGCAAAATCTTGTTTAAGTTGGTTAAACGGATAGAGGGTTTCGAGACGAAACTCTAGGCGCTTGAATCGCCTGATTCCGATAAACGAGCGAAAAGTTATACTAAAACGAAAATCGGATCAGGAATCGCGATCAGAAAAATCGCGGATTTAATCCGAGAAAAAGAAAAACGACGAACGTTCGCTAGAACGAACGAACGGACGAACGCTCACTATTTAAATAAATCGGAACACCAATTTATTTTAAAAAACTGAATCTAAAAAAGAAAAACCGACGAAAAACCGATCGGTTTTCTAAAAAGAAAAAAATGGGCACGTACTTCGAGGCGGCGGCGAACCTCGGCGAGCGTGCGGCGGGGCGGCGGCGGCGGTGCGTGCGTCAGCAGCGGCGGCGCAGGCGGGGCGGGGCGGCTCGTGCGGCTCGGGGCTAGGGTTTGCCCGGGTGGGCTGCCCCGGCTTATAAAGCGTGCCGGGCCAGAATCCCGGACGGACACGGCCCGGTTAGGTCGGTACACTTTTTTTTAATAATTTCACTCGGAAGAAAAATAAAAAGAAATACTAAATGGACTCCAAACATTCCGAAATAAATTTTCACGGGCTTCTAAAATCAAGCCGCACAAGGTGAACATTTATTTGGGACCTAAATGCAATTTTGAAAAACGCACATTTTTCCTAAATTCAAATAAAACACCGAAAAACTCCGAATAAAATCTTATTTGTTTTATTATTAAATCCTCAATATTTCTTTATTTTGGGAAAGTCATTTTATTCCCTCTCTCATATTTTTGTAATAGAAATAATTGATGATAAAATAAATAAAATCAAATGATCCTATTCTCAAAATTTGAGAAAACTCAAATATGAAAATAACGAAATCCCCAACTCTCTCCGTGGGTCATTGAGTTGCGTAGAATTTCTAGGATCAACCAAAATGCAAAATAAAATATGATATGCAATGATGATCTAATGTATAACATTCCAAATTGAAAATTTGGGATGTTACAGTTTTAGCCGTAGCTCAATGTTCATCTTTTGTCAAGCATCTTGAGTGGATCACTGTCATGTGCTTTGTTGCTATGTTAGAGTGCAATAGCTTATTTTTCTTGATGCATTTAGATGACATTGTGCTGTTAATCGCAGCTTTGTGCCATTATTGTTTGCTTGCCATTTCCAAACCGTGCATCCGATTTCGGTGATCTTTATATCGATTTCGACCAAAATCAACTAATCTTTCCAGTGGCACTATTGGTTTGCCAAGTTGAGGCGTGGTTCAATCTTTTCCTTCCGGAGCTCGCATGTTGCTTGCGCATTGCACCATGGTTGATTGTTGTTTCCTTGCTTGTGTTCTTGCCTTGGGTAGAGCCGGGAGACGAGTTCGGGTTCGAGGTACCAGTTGAGTATGCTTACGAGGATCAAGCTTTCGTCTTCTCGGAGAACTTTGCAGGCAAGATGACCATACCCTCGAAATCACTTCTATCTTTGCTTGCTAGATGCTCGCTCTTTTGCTATGCCTATGCCGCGATACCTACCACTTGCTATATCATGCCTCCCATATTGCCATGTCAAACCTCTAACCCACCTTGTCCTAGCAAACCGTTGTTTGGCTATGTTACTGCTTTGCTCAGCCCCTCTTATAGCGTTGTTAGTTGTAGGTGAAGTTTTGAGCTTGTTCCTTGTTGGAACATGATTACATGTTGGGATATCACAATATCTCTTATTTAATTAATGCATCTATATACTTGGTAAAGGGTGGAAGGCTCGGCCTTTTGCCTGGTGTTTTGTTCCACTCTTTCCGCCCTAGTTTCCGTCATACCGGTGTTATGTTCCTTGATTTGCGTTCCTTACGCGGTTGGGTTATAATGGGAACCCCTTGACAATTCGCCTTGAATAAAACTCCTCCAGCAAGTCCCAACCTTGGTTTTACATTTGCACTAACAACCTAGCCTTTTTCCCTTGGTTTTCCGGAGCCTGAGGGTCATCTTTATTTTAACCCCCCGGGCCAGTGCTCCTCTGAGTGTTGGTCCAAACCGAGCTGCCTGCGGGGCCACCTCGGGGAACTTGAGGGTTGGTTTTACTCATAGCTAGTCCCATCCGGTGTTGCCCTGAGAACGAGATACGTGTGACTCCTATCGGGATTTGTCGGCACATCGGGTGGCTTTGCTGGTCTTGTTTTACCATTGTCGAAACGTCTTGAAACCGGGATTCCGAGCCTGATCGGGTCTTCCTGGGAGAAGGAATATCCTTCGTTGATCGCGAGAGCTTGTGATGGGCTAAGTTGGGACACCCCTGCAGGTTTTTTGGACTTTCGAAAGCCGTGCCTGCGGTTATGGGCAGATGGGAATTTGTTAATGTCCAGTTGTAGAAAACTTGACACTTAACTAAAATGCATCAACCGCGTGTGTAGCCATGATGGTCTCTTCTCGGCGGAGTCCGGGAAGTGAACACGGTGTTGGAGTTATGCTTGAAGGTAAGTAGTTTTCGGGATCACTTCTTGACCACTTCTAGTTCACGACCGTGCTTGCCTTCTCTTCTCGCTCTCATTTGCGTAAGTTAGCCACCATATATGCTAGTGCTTGCTGCAGCTCCACCTCATACCTTTTCCCTACCCATAAGCTTAAATAGTCTTGATCGCGAGGGTGTGAGATTGCTGAGTCCCCGTGACTCACAGATTACTTCCCAAAACCAGTTTTGCAGGTGCCGGTGATACCATGCAGGTAACGCAACCGAGCTCAAGGAGGAGCTAGATGAAGATCGTGTGTGTTGAGTTGTTTCGTTTCCAGTTGACCAGTAGTGGAGCCCAGTCAGGGCGATCGGGGATCTAGCATTAGGGGTGGTCTTCTTTATTTTTGTTCCTTAGTCAGACCTTGTTTGTATCTGGATGATGTAATGCTTTATTCATGTGTTGTGTGAAGTGGCGATTGTAAGCCAACTCTATACCTCTTTCTTATTCAGTACATGGGATGTGTAAAGATTACCCCTCTTGCGACATTGCCTACAATGCGGTTATGCCTCTAAGTCGTGCTCCGACACGTGGGAGATATAGCCACATCGTGGGTGTAACACATGGTGCACGTAGTATAGCCAGGACCTCAAGGAGAATTTAGCAGCGGAGAAGCAAATCACGGCCGCATGCGCGGATGAGGTCACGATGGCTGCCATTCGTGCCGACCCCCAGATCTTGGAGGAGCACCTCGCTGTCGAGGCCACCGTTGACGCCTCGCGCGCCAACGCCGCAGTGCGGTTGGCTGCTTTAAACGATAGTTCGTGGCGTTTTCTCAAGGCCACCGTCGGTGCCTTCAACAAAGACTACGAGGTGTTCTGTCAGCATGCACGTGCTTACCTCATCTCGAGAGCCAGCATGTTTGTGCCCGGAGCGGCTCAGGCTACTCACCACTACAACAAGGGCACCCACGATGCGAAGGCCTCGCCCTCTTCCATGTCCAAGGAGCCAATCGTCATCGATATCTCCGACAATGAGGAGTAGCTTGTCTTATTAGCTCACTATAAGGACCCATGTTCAGTTTGCTAGCTACTGCCTTTCCTTAACAAATTCTAGTGAATCGTGCTATCTAGTTTTACCATGTGGTGTTCAATTAACTGCTTGGTTCCATTCTGCAAATGTGATGTTCAATTCTTCAGGGTGCAATATTTCCAAGTTGTTAAGCATGCTTGGTTTGGTTAACTGTCTGGTCTTCTATTAGGAGTATGTTATATTATTCAATTGGTGTTTACTTAACTACTTGGTTCATTTGTTGTGGCTTGGTTCACTTGTCGTGGT
Source organism: Triticum aestivum (assembly GCF_018294505.1). Taxonomy (NCBI): domain Eukaryota; kingdom Viridiplantae; phylum Streptophyta; class Magnoliopsida; order Poales; family Poaceae; genus Triticum; species Triticum aestivum. The sequence goes on along the minus strand of NC_057797.1, from coordinate 471,433,023 downwards.
GTTTAGTTCACTGCTTGGTTCAATTCTGCAATGCGATGTTCAATTGTTGTGGCTGCATTATGTTATTGTATACCATGTGAGGAATAAATCGAATTTGGCTGTACTAAATACATGAGAAACAAATACAATTGCTATATTTTCAAGTTGTTAAGCATGCTTGGTTTGGTTAACTGTCTGATCTTCTATTAGGAGTATGTTATATTGTGAAATGTGGTGCTCAGTTAACGTTTGGTTCATTTGTTTGTGGTGTTTAGTTAACTGCTTGGTTCAATTCTGCAATGCGATGTTCAATTGTTGTGGCTGCATTCTGTTATTGTATACCATGTGAGGAATAAATCGAATTTGGTTGCACTTAATACATGAGAAACATATACAAGTGCTATATTTCCTAGTTCTTAATCATGCTTTGTTTGGATAAATGGGTTTTCCATGTGGCTTGAATTAATCTGATGAATCTGCAATGTGCTTATTTATCATCAACATATTTTACTGATAGCATGCGGACCCTTACTTAACCTGATGACTAACTACCTTATATGTGTTGCAGGGAAATAATGGGAAGCACTGAGGTTTACAAGATGGTACTAACTATTATACCTTGCCTTTTTGTATTCCTTTGCCCCATTTCCAATATAGAGAAGATATTTATGCAGATCCTTGTTTTCAGGCTTCACTGATGATTACCTCTCAAACCACCTCTGTGATCAGGAGGCAAGGAAAGTTTTCATACAACACCCACGGTTCAATATTGAAGTGTTCCGGAAGAGGTCGACGGATGGACGGTCAATCATCCACATGCACTGGCCTAAAGTTGCAAAGACCTTCAACATGAATGAAGGCTCAACACTACTAGGAAAATGCTTATAGGTAGACATTTAGTAGTAGCATTGGTTAGAGACCCCACGCTACTGCTATTTAGCAGTAGCGCCGGCTAGCACCAGCGCTACAAGCGCACGTTAGCAGTAGCGCTGTATTTCACGGCCAGCGCTACTACTAATGGCCCATGCTCTCGGCCCCCTGTTGCAGCTTTAGCTATAGCGTTGGGCCTCCTCCCCCATGCTGCCGCTAGGCCCACCTCTGCTTCCTCTCCCTCGCCGGCCCGCGCGCGCACCCCTCTCCCCTCACTCACACTCACACGCTCACACCAGATCGAATCCCTCCCTCGATCCGGCCGCCGCCCCCGCATCCTACTCCGGCCGCCCTCCCCGCGCGGGCCCCTCTTCCTCCGTTGGCCGCCCTTCCCCGCGCCAGCCCTCCTCCCCTGCTGCCCCCCCCCCGCACGCACCGGCCATCCTCCCCCGCCGGTCGCCCCCCACCCGCGCCGGCCCTCCTCCACCGAGAGGTACTCCTCCCTCCTCCTCCCTCCCTCCCTAGTTATAGTTATTAGAGAGTAGTTAATTATTTTGAATCCTAGTTAAAAAATGTAGGTTCTTAGAATAATGTAGGTGTTTAGTTGAATTTGTAGGTGTTTTAGTTAAATTTGTAGGCGTTTTAGTTAAAAATGTAGGTTTTTAGAATAATTTAGGTTATGCATGATCGAACCCTTGCTTGGACAGATTAGGTATGAACCCTAGTTAATTCGTATGAACCCTAGGTTTTTAAATTTAGCTAGGTTTTAAAGTTAGGATAGAAATTTAGCTAGGTTTTTAATTAGGTGTAGTTAATAGAATTTAGGTGTTTTAAGTGTATTTAAAAGAGTTTTAGGTGTTTTAGTTGTTTTAGGTGTAGTTAACAGAATTTTAGGTGTTTTAGTTGTTTTAGGTGTAGTTAACAGAATTCTAGGTATTTTTTAGTTAAAGAAATTGTTGTTATTTTTTTGTTAAAGCAATTTTTCCTGTTAATATGCAAATTTGCAGTGGACATGTCATGCATATTTTGAACATGTCACATTTTGGACATGTCATATTTTTCCGAGTGGCCTATGTTTTCCCAGAAATGTCAATTCGTTTATGTTTTGGCAAATTTCAGGCGCTCGATATGTCCTGTTTTTAGCAAAGGTCATGCCAAATTTTGCTAAGTGTTTATTAATTTTGTTTCATAATTAAGCATTTTGTTCTCTACGTCGACGATGCCTATCCCGCATCCTCGTCGTTGACTCGGCGGAGGACTCCTGGTTGAGCCGAGGGGCCATGTCCGGGACTGGGCTCCGCCGGGCTGGTACTGGGTTGTGCTACCTTCTGGTGAGCGCAGCTTAGTGAGGAGCCAGCCCATCGTCGACCCGGAGCTTGAAAGCAATAAGAGCTAATGGATATCATTTCATCCCCAAAGGTAGGACGTTCCCTACCGAAAACCATCATGCATGTTGTGAGAAGCTCCGGTTTGTGAGAAGCATATACCCAAACCTGCCCCAAATGGGACAAAATTTGTACCACGGCATGTTGATGCCACTCAATGTAGCATGCCAAGTTTCATGAATTTCAGACGAGTTTTGGATTTACTAGAATTTAAAACCAGGCATCTCAATGTTTTGCCGGCAATCAACGGTGCCATGGTGTTTGAAATTCATTCCCATTTCTTGCATGGGACCTAAGCATGCACCCAAGGACAAAGATTTGATTTTTCAACCAATTTATATGCACTGGAGCATGCGCATGTAGTTCAAATTTGAATTATGCACATAAATGCATTTAAAACTCACTTAATGCATAAAAATGTCCAAACGAACCCCGAAAAATCAAAAAAATCACACAACAGTCATGTTGTTCTATGTTGACACGAGAAAAAAACTTGAAAGCAATAAGAGGCAATGGATATCGTTTCGTCCCCAAAGGTAGGATGTTCCCTACCGAAAACCATCATGCTTGTTGTGAGAAGCTTCGGTTTGTGAGAAGCATATACCCAAACCTACCCCAAATGGGACAAAATTTGTACCACGAGATGTTGATGCCGCTCCATGATAGCATGCCAAGTTTCATGAATTTCAGACGAGTTTTGGATTCACTAGAATTTAAAACCACGCATCTCAATGTTTTGCCGGCAATCAACGGTGCCATGATGTTTGAAATTCATTCCCATTTCTTGCGTGGGACCTAAGCATGCACCCAAGGACAAAGATTTTATTTTTCAACCAATTTATATGCACTCGAGCATGCGCATGTAGTTCAAATTTGAATTATGCACATAAATGCATTGAAAACTCACTTAATGCATAAAAATGTCCAAACAAACCCCGAAAAATCACAAAACTCACACAACACTCATGTTGTTCTATGTTGACACGAGAAAAAACTTGAAAGCAATAAGAGGCAATGGATATCGTTTCGTCCCCAAAGGTGGGACGTTCCCTACCGAAAACCATCATGCTTGTTGTGAGAAGCTCCGGTTTGTGAGAAGCATATACCCAAACCTGCCCCAAATGGGACAAAATTTGTACCACGACATGTTTATGCCGCTCCATGATAGCATGCCAGGTTTCATGAATTTCATACGAGTTTTGGATTTACTAGAATTTTAAACCAGGCATCTCAATGTTTTGCCGGCAATCAACGGTGCCATGATGTTTGAAATTCATTCCTATTTCTTGCATGGGACCTAAGCATGCACCCAAGGACAAAGATTTGATTTTTCAACCAATTTATATGCACTGGAGCATGTGCATGTAGTTCAAATTTGAATTATGCACATAAATGCATTGAAAACTCACTTAATGCATAAAAATGTCCGAACGAACCCTGAATAATTCCAATTCTTTTATGAGCACTGTAGATAAAAGGTCTAGCAATTCAAACACCGTCCATGGCCGATGTGACCCCATTATGTAATTCAAATCAAGACCAAAGATCAAGTAGATCCCACACAGTTTATTATAACCAACCGTGTGAGATGCATCACAAAATATCTTTGGACCGTGTCTGAATAAGGGACCGTGTCTGATGACACTTTGCACGCCAGTTTTTTGTCTCAAGCGATTCCAAATTTTCAGCTTCTGCGGAAATATCTACCTCCCCACCCCCTTACAAAAAGCCACATTTCCCCCCTTTCCGCCTTCCTTTCCAAGTTGAAACCTTCACTCCTTGCTTGCAGCGTTGCCGCTTCCTCGCCGGCGACCCTCCTTCACGCTGCTCGGCCTCGCCTATCCAGGCAGGTAATCCACACCTGACCCCGTCCTCCTCCTCCTTCCACATCCCACATGCCTGACCACCAGCGCGAACGTGACACCTTCCACCCAAATCACCGACCCCTCCACCAAATAAGCGCCGGCCTAAGCCATGGTGTAACGCCCCGAGACTGTTGCGCCAGGTGTCTTCGAGTTATTCGCTGTTGTTGCCTTGTCATTTGTTTGCGTGTCATGCATTTCATATCATGTCATCATGTGCATCGCATTTGCATACATGTTCGTCTTATGCATCCGAGCATTTTCCCCGTTGTCCGTTTTGCAATCCGGCGCTCCTATGTCCTCCGGTGTCCCCTTTTGCCTCTTTTCGTGTGCGGGTGTTAAACATTCTCGGATTGGACCGTGATTTGCCAAGCGGCCTTGGTTCACTACCGGTAGACCGCCTGTCAAGTTTCGTGCCATTTGGACCTCGTTTGATACTCCAACGGTTAACCGAGGAACCGTAAAGGCCTCGTGTGTGTTGCAGCGCAACACCCCTCCAAAGTGGCCCAAAACCCTTCCAAACCCCCTCCATCCTCTCGGTCGTTCGATCACAATTGCGTGGCCGAAAACCGCACCTCATTTGGACTCTCCTAGCTCCCTCTACCTATATATATATGTCCTCTCCCCTGAAAATTCGCGGATGAACCCTAACCTTCTTCCTCTCCGCGCCGCCGGACAAAAACCTCACCGACGGACATGTCCGCGCCCTCAGCCGCTGCCCCGCGCCAATCCGGAGTCGCCACATGGCGCCACCATGCAGTCCTTGCCGCCGGCCCGCTAGGCCCGGGCCCCCCGAGCCCCCGAGCTCCTCCGCCGCCCGCGCTTCGCCCGCGCGCCCCGACGCCGAGACGCCGCCGGCTCCCTGCGCCTCCTCGCGCCCGCTCGCCGCCGAGGCACCTCGCCATGCCAGTCGCCATTCGCCGCCGCCCGATGACTCCCTCGTCGCCCCGCTGGGCCCCGCGTCGCGCCCGCCGGCCGCCGCCATCAATCGCTCGGGCGATGCCACTCCTCCTCCGCCCGTCGCCGCCACACCTCACCGGCCTCGGATCCGGCCGCCTCTCTGGTCTCCTTCCTCCTCTCCGGTCAAGTTCTGCGACCCTCCGGCGAACCTCGTCAACCGCGCCTCCCCAGATCCGGATCTAAGAAACCCTAGAGGTTGACCCAATTTTGCCTAAGTCCCTTTTCTGCATTGTTTTCAGGCCATGTTCATCGCATCATAACTCCTCATCCGTTGCTCCATTTTGCGTGCATGAGATATCGAATTGTTCGTATGGATGTTCTCTTCATTTCATTCCATTGCACCATGCTTGTTTGAGTCCATCTTGATGCCCTAAATGCTGTTGCAAGAGTGCTGTAAAATGTTAGGTGCTGATTCTTATCAGTTTATGAGCATTTGTCATTTTTGCCATGATTAATGTGTGCTGCATATGAGTATGAGCTCTACATGTTTTTTGTTATATGCCATGCCATCTTTACAGGGGTGTATGCCATGTATTTTTGTGATCAATGTGGTGACTAGCACAAGCATGCAAAGTAGCTCTCGTGATGTTGCTGATTTCAGGGACTTAGAATTCTTCTAAGTCATTTCCCTGAGGTTATTTTTATGCCATGTATTCATGTTGCTACAGAGTGATCCATGCCTATTTTGAGCATGTTTAGTAAGGATGATTTTGAGATATTGTTACGCTCTATCCATCCATGTCTTTGTTTGCAATTATGGAGTAACCTAGCATGACTCAATCTTGCTCTACTTTTGTTATAAAATGTTCCTGGCAGATTGTTTACGTGTTAATCAATTTTGCCGAGCTTGTTGTAGTTGATCCATGCATGCTATGAGATTGTTCTTGCCATGGTTAGCTTATTGATCATGTCTTCTTGCTGGGTGTATGCTTAGTTTGTCATGCAATGCCTTGTGGTGAGTGCATCGAGCTTGCAAACATGCCTACGTAACTCTATTTTATGCCATGTCCAGTTTCCTGCTAAGTCTGAATCTGTTAACGAAACTTGCTATGTTTACATGGGTGCCATCATATCTTAAGATCCTTTTTGGCTTATGGTCAGTAAGGGACTTTTGTTATATGCTTTGAGTAGCTTCATGCCATGCCTAGCTTTTCCATGATCTGATCCTGTAGCATGTTGTTATCTTGCTCTAAACATTGCTTCCTGATGTTAAATCCTGACATGTTAGTATTTTCACTATGTTTGTGATGCTGATATCTTTTGCACTTTTCCCATGCTTGTTTGAACCTGCTCTTGTGTGTTTTTGTAGTGACCAGACCTCAAACAGTCTGATCTCTGTGCTCCGGTGTCATCCCTGGATCAGTAATGCTGACACCACACAGTACTCGGAGGATTTATAGCAGAGTAGCAATCACACACTTATTACATCGAGTGTCTCAAAAGAGAACTTATTACAATAAATATGGCTTAAGGCCATCTAATAACGATAACAGCGGAAGGCTTGGAAGATAAGTGAGTCCATCAACTCCAACTGCATCACTGAGTATAGAACCACGACCTAAGAACTCCTTAATCGTTGTCTGAAAAGTCTGCAACATTAACGTTGCAGCCCAAAACGGGTCAGCACATGGAATATGCTGGCAATGGAACACATAGAGAGCAATGGAATGAAATAGCTATACTATATGCATATTTGGCTGGTGGAAAGCTCTATGGTTACAGTTTTGCGTAAAGCCAATTTTCCCTACTTCAAAGGAATAAATTTATTTAACTATCATGGTAGTTGTTAAACATTGAGAATGGTTGACAGCATTCTCAATCCCAATTAAGCATCATCATTAAACATAACCCAACAAAATTAATTTAGAGTAACATGTTGAGATTCACATGATAATCCAGGTACTCAAGATGTCCATAACCGGGGACACGGCTAATCATGATTAGTTTATTACACTCTGCAGAGGTTTGCGCACTTTTCCCCACAAGACTCGATCGCCTCCGTTTGGTTTCTCGCACTACATGATGTTTGAGAAGACGGATGACCGAGACATAGTCTTTCAGAAGCGCTAGCACCTTACGATCGGGTAGACCGTACCACCTACATCCCCTACATCTGCTAGTCTACTACTGTAAGAGTTCGCACAAATTAGTCAACTATGCTAGAGCCCATAATAGCTTGTGGCTGCACACAGAAGTTTCTAGTATGAATAGTCTCATGATCCCTTTGAGCCTGGGTGGCGGTCCAAAAGAAAACAGGCAAGTCCTGGAATACCCAGGTGCCTCAATCCACCCAGATGTGTGTTTAAGTTGCCACCTTAGATAAACCATTAATTAACAAAACTCACATCTGTCATGGATATCACTCACCCAATCCACGTCTACTAGCATAGCATGGCATAATAAGCAAACACAGAAGTAACTCCCAAAGGTTTGATAATAAATAGGTAATAGGTACTACCTCAACTACTTCCCATCCCACAATTTAATTAGATCCTAATCATGCAATGTGTGAGGATTGATCTAATGCAATAAAACGGGTAGTAGGAAAGGTATGATCAAAGTGTTACTTGCCTTGCTGATGATCCGGGAAACCTAGAGATTCGAAGTAACAAGCGGCGCACTCCGGTTATTCTATCGCAGACAAAAAAACAAGCATACAATAAGTACTCATCTAATGCACAGGTAAAACTCAAATAAGAGATCTAACCAGAAGGTTCAACTTTAGAACTCCGGTTGGCAAAAAGAATCAAATCGAACGAAACAAGGAAAGTCAAACTGCGAAAGAAAACAACTTCGTTCTACTAATCTGGATCTAGGGCAAATTTCACAGTAGCAAAATCTTGTTTAAGTTGGTTAAACAGATAGAGGGTTTCGAGACGAAACTCCAGGCGCTTGAATCGCCTGATTCCGATAAACGAGCGAAAAGTTATACTAAAACGAAAATCGAATCAGGAATCGCGATCAGAAAAATCGCGGATTTAATCCGAGAAAAAGAAAAACGACGAACGTTCGCTAGAACGAACGGACGGACGAACGCTCACTAATTAAATAAACTAGAAAACCAATTTATTTAAAAAAAACCGAATCTAAAAAAAGAAAAACCGACGAAAAACCGACGGAAAACCGATCGGTTTTCTAAAAAGAAAAAAAACGGGCACGGACTTCGAGGCGGCAGCGAACCTCGGCGAGCGTGCGGCGGCGGCGCAGGCGGGCGGCGGCGGCGTGTGCGGCGGCGGCGGCGGCGCAGGCGGGGCGGGGCGGCTCGGGCGGCTCGGGGCTAGGGTTTGCCCGGGTGGGCTGCCCCGGCTTATAAAGCCTGCCGGGCCAGAGTCCCGGACGGACACGGCCCGGTTAGGTCGGTTCACTTTTTTTTAATAATTTCGCTCGGAAGAAAAATAAAAAGAAATACTAAACGGACTCCAAACATTCCGAAATAAATTTTCATGGGCTTCTAAAATCAAGCCGCACAAGGTGAACATTTATTTGGGACCTAAATGCAATTTTGAAAAACGCACATTTTTCCTAAATTCAAATAAAACACCAAAAAACTCCAAAAAAATCTTATTTGATTTTATTATTAAATCCTCAATATTTCTTTATTTTGGGAAAGTCATTTTATTCCCTCTCTCATATTTTTGTAATAGAAATAATTGATGATAAAATAAATAAAATCAAATGATCCTATTCTCAAAATTTGAGAAAACTCAAATATGAAAATAACGAAATCCCCAACTCTCTCCGTGGGTCATTGAGTTGCGTAGAATTTCTAGGATCAACCAAAATGCAAAATAAAATATGATATGCATTGATGATCTAATGTATAACATTCCAAATTGGAAATTTGGGATGTTACAAACCTACCCCCCTTAAGATGAATCTCGCCCTCGAGATTCGGGTTGGCTAGAAAATAGGTGAGGGTGGTCCTTGAGCAAATCTTCCTCTCGTTCCCAGGTGGCTTCATCCTCTGTGTGGTGGCTCCACTAAACTTTGCAAAACTTGATAACTTTGCTACGAGTGACTCGACTCGCAAACTCGAGAATCGTAATTGGTTTCTCCTCGTACGTCGAATCGTTATCCAACTGAATAGTTTCCAATGGCATTGTGTCTCTCAAAGGTATGTCAGCCATCTCCGCGTGATATTTCTTTAATTGAGAAACGTGGAACACATCATGAACTCCTGACAATCCTTCGGGCAATTCCAACTTGTAGGCCACTTCTCCCATACGCTCCAAAACTCGATATGGTCCTACAAATCGTGGCGCTAACTTCCCTTTAACTCCAAAACGCATTGTTTCCCGAAGTGGAGATACTCGAAGATAAGCTCTATCTCCGACTTCGTAAACGGTGTTCAATTAACTGCTTGGTTCCATTCTGCAAATGTGATGTTCAATTCTTCAGGGTGCAATATTTCCAAGTTGTTAAGCATGCTTGGTTTGGTTAACTGTCTGGTCTTCTATTAGGAGTATGTTATATTATTCAATTGGTGTTTACTTAACTACTTGGTTCATTTGTTGTGGCTTGGTTCACTTGTCGTGGTGTTTAGTTCACTGCTTGGTTCAATTCTGCAATGCGATGTTCAATTGTTGTGGCTGCATTATGTTATTGTATACCATGTGAGGAATAAATCGAATTTGGCTGTACTAAATACATGAGAAACAAATACAATTGCTATATTTTCAAGTTGTTAAGCATGCTTGGTTTGGTTAACTGTCTGATCTTCTATTAGGAGTATGTTATATTGTGAAATGTGGTGCTCAGTTAACGTTTGGTTCATTTGTTGTGGTGTTTAGTTAACTGCTTGGTTCAATTCTGCAATGCGATGTTCAATTGTTGTGGCTGCATTCTGTTATTGTATACCATGTGAGGAATAAATCGAATTTGGTTGCACTTAATACATGAGAAACATATACAAGTGCTATATTTCCTAGTTCTTAATCATGCTTTGTTTGGATAAATGGGTTTTCCATGTGGCTTCAATTAATCTGATGAATCTGCAATGTGCTTATTTATCATCAACATATTTTACTGATAGCATGCGGACCCTTACTTAACCTGATGACTAACTACCTTATATGTGTTGCAGGGAAATAATGGGAAGCACTGAGGTTTACAAGATGGTACTAACTATTATACCTTGCCTTTTTGTATTCCTTTGCCCCATTTCCAATATAGAGAAGATATTTATGCAGATCCTTGTTTTCAGGCTTCACTGATGATTACCTCTCAAACCACCTCTGTGATCAGGAGGCAAGGAAAGTTTTCATACAACACCCACGGTTCAATATTGAAGTGTTCCGGAAGAGGTCGAAGGATGGACGGTCAATCATCCACATGCACTGGCCTAAAGTTGCAAAGACCTTCAACATGAATGAAGGCTCAACACTACTAGGAAAATGCTTATAGGTAGACATTTAGCAGTAGCGTTGGTTAGAGACCCCACGCTACTGCTATTTAGCAGTAGCGCCGGCTAGCACCAGCGCTACAAGCGCACGTTAGCAGTAGCGCTGTATTTCACGGCCAGCGCTACTACTAATGGCCCATGCTCTCGGCCCCTGTTGCAGCTTTAGCTATAGCGCTGGGCCTCCTCCCCCATGCTGCCGCTAGGCCCACCTCTGCTTCCTCTCCCTCGCCGGCCCGCGCGCGCACCCCTCTCCCCTCACTCACACTCACACGCTCACACCAGATCGAATCCCTCCCTCGATCCGGCCGCCGCCCCCGCATCCTACTCCGGCCGCCCTCCCCGCGCGGGCCCTCTTCCTCCGTTGGCCGCCCTTCCCCGCGCCAGCCCTCCTCCCCTGCTGCCCCCCCCCCCCCCGCACGCACCGGCCATCCTCCCCCGCCGGTCGCCCCCCACCCGCGCCGGCCCTCCTCCACCGAGAGGTACTCCTCCCTCCTCCTCCCTCCCTCCCTAGTTATAGTTATTAGAGAGTAGTTAATTATTTTGAATCCTAGTTAAAAAATGTAGGTTCTTAGAATAATGTAGGTGTTTTAGTTGAATTTGTAGGTGTTTTAGTTAAATTTGTAGGTGTTTTAGTTAAAAATGTAGGTTTTTAGAATAATTTAGGTTATGCATGATCGAACCCTTGCTTGGACAGATTAGGTATGAACCCTAGTTAATTCGTATGAACCCTAGGTTTTTAAATTTAGCTAGGTTTTAAAGTTAGGATAGAAATTTAGCTAGGTTTTTAATTAGGTGTAGTTAATAGAATTTAGGTGTTTTAAGTGTATTTAAAAGAGTTTTAGGTGTTTTAGTTGTTTTAGGTGTAGTTAACAGAATTTTAGGTGTTTTAGTTGTTTTAGGTGTAGTTAACAGAATTCTAGGTATTTTTTAGTTAAAGCAATTGTTGTTATTTTTTAGTTAAAGCAATTTTTCCTGTTAATATGCAAATTTGCAGTGGACATGTCATGCATATTTTGAACATGTCACATTTTGGACATGTCATATTTTTCCGAGTGGCCTATGTTTTGCCAGAAATGTCAATTCGTTTACGTTCTGGCAAATTTCAGGCGCTCGATATGTCCTGTTTTTAGCAAAGGTCATGCCAAATTTTGCTAAGTGTTTATTAATTTTGTTTTCATAATTAAGCATTTTGTTCTCTACGTCGACGATGCCTATCCCGCATCCTCGTCGTTGACTCGGCGGAGGACTCCTGGTTGAGCCGAGGGGCCATGTCCGGGACTGGGCTCCGCCGGGCTGGTACTGGGTTGTGCTACCTTCTGGTGAGCGCAGCTTAGTGAGGAGCCAGCCCGTCGTCGCCGGAGCTTCTTTGGTGGCGGTCACGTGGGCGTGCATCGGTGGAGAGGCTTGAGTCCCCAGCGCAGGTGGTACAGCACCGTGTCATGGAGGAGAACGCGCACGTCCAGCGCTACTTGGTTGCGTTGGCGAACGGCCGGTTCTCCAATACCTGGCAGATTCTTTGGGGATCTCACCGGAGCTATGATCCGGTGATGGTTCCTTCTCTTTGGGTGTCCACCGCGGCCCACTGAACCTAGAGGAGCTATTATTCGAGATGTATTAGTGATATTATATGATGATCTTTGCTACAAACTACTATATATGTATTCGATGATGGATTATTAATTACCTATTAGTTATTTGCTTATTGAATGCAAAAGATGAGCGCGGTTTGTGCTACAAACTACTATATATGTATTCATGATGGATTATATGATGATCTTTGCTACAAACTACTACAAACTACAAATTTTAGGTGTTTTAGTTGTTATATGATGATCTTTGCTACAAACTACTATATATGTATTCGATGATGGATTATTAATTACCTATTAGGAAATGTCTGACGACGAAAGGGAATTCTCTATGTGCGACTACTGCGAAGATGAGCGCGGTCTGTGCGACAGGCCTCACTTGGTAGAAGGTCGGCGCTTCAGCATCAAGCTCCAAGAGACCTTCGATGTTGAAACGGTACGCAACGACGACAAGTGTTTTTTGTTATTTTTTGCACGACTTCTCTGCTTCTTCAACGTGTAATTTCCGTCTTTTACAATTCGACTAGCTTATCCCATGCCATGCAAGACGCTATGTCTTGGAGAAGATGGGTTTTGAAGATCATGAAAGAATGGAGACAAAGATAATTCAACTAAGGACCCATCATGGTTATGATTTTTCTGTAAATCTATACAATTCTGTGAACTCATCCAATTTTGGTTGCCTGAATTGGGAAGCCCTTTGCAAGGCGTATGATTTTCATGAGGGTATGCTTCCCACCTTCGATCTTGGTGATCCTGACATCGACGAAAATGATATGACCATTTGGGTCCTTGTTGACACGCTTCCAGTTCTACCGCTGTGTGAGTTTCTTAAACATATTTACTAAGTAATTTATATTGTTTATTTCAAAATATTTGACAGTTTATTTCCATTGACAACTTATTTTCATTCTTCAAAAAATGTACGGAAAATGCTAGAGAGAACCTACTGCTACAATGGTGAAGCACAATTAACTTATAAGGAGCAAGATGGTCTTACCGGATTTTTTTACTGATATTGAGAATTACAATAGCTATTATCAAACTCCTCCACATTATGGTCAATACGTGCCACTAGTGCACGTGTTGAACTACGGTAACATCAATGGAGATATCATGGTAATATTTTCTACTATTACGACATCCATGCATCTTTTGCATAAATTCTTCTAAAACTAAACTATATTGCTAACTACAAAGTTATTACTATGTTTTTGAACAGAAAATCCCGATGGATTGTGTGCCTCATCTAATGTTGACGAGAGGTCGCGTTAATGTTATGAGCTTATGGCCACCACGGCTAGGTCAGCCGCAGTATCTCCATCACTTCTGTCCATACCGGATTTCTAAAAGCGAGGAAGCCATGACAATAGATGATTTCAAAAAATGTTTGAACCATCATAGAGAGCTACTAGGAAGCAACATTGTGTGTAGGCCAAGACTTGGAGACAAGATGATCTCTGTTCTTTATTATGGAGAGTCAATTTTCCTTAATGCAACGTCAATGCCTATCTTGTTTTATGATATTTTACCTAAGAGAGGGTAGACTAGGTCCTATGAGAGGAGTAGGTCGTAGATAGAATGTGTTATTATGTGCTACAATGTGTTAGAGTTGATGATGATGATGATGAGTTGTGATTATGACTAGTGACCAACTTGTTATATGATGTCTCATTGACGAACATTGTTTGATGATGATGACAAGTGGTAATGAATATGCTATTTAAAGAGACTAGTTCATGATGAGTTATTATTATATAAAAGATATATCTGTTTAAACATGTACAACGCCAAAATGCTAAAAAAAAGCATAAATGTTAGTAGTAGCGCGGGCCTGAAAACACACTACTAGTACTTGAACTTACCAGTAGCGCTGGCCTAAAAACGTGCTACTGCTACAAAATAGCTGTAGCGCCGTAGCAGTAGCGCTAGTGCCCACGCTACTGGTAGCTCAAAAACCAGCGCTACTGGTAAGCATTTTCCTAGTAGTGCAATATTGGCCTTCCGCTTCAGCAATTTTCCAGATGAGATGCATCTCTCTATGTACCATCTATGATGCTAATTTCAAAAGGTTCTAGATGTTGCATGTGAAACTTGTTGCTGGTGCAGTTGTGTAATGGGGTAGCTGAGTGCTGAAGCTATATCATGTTGTACTCTGATGTATTTCAATTATGAAATCCTACTTCCTTAATATGGAAATGAAATATATTATGTGCTTAATTTGAATGTCAACTAGATTAGTAAATGGATTATTAATAATAGGGCAATTAGCCCACTAATTGCCCAATTAGCTTGCTAATTGGGTTTTGCTATTGCAAACGGTTGTTGAAAAAATACCGTGGGCGATGACCTCATGCAACGCACACAGTTTCTAGGAATAAACCGTGTTGGATCAACGAACAATCACACACGACATTCTCTTCAAAACTGTTTGCGTTACGCCACCTTGCACAAACGTTTTCCTTGTAGTGACTGTGTGGGATGTATATATGAACAGAAACGTTTCGTGGTGACTCACTGTGTGGGATGTACTTATGGCCGAAAATGATTTCATCTGTATAATTGTATTTTTAACACTACCATACGTATTTCTGTATTTGAGTGCTCACCGGTCTCACACGACCTCATTTTGCCGAGCGTGTGTTCCAGGAGGGCATATTCCCAACGGTTTCTAGGTCATGTGGGAAGGACCCCACTATCGCCCACACTCACTTGGCGACGGTTCTGAATGCCGTCGCGGAAAGGGGTTAAAAACCGTTTGTTTAGGACCGACGCGCACTAGTGATGGTTCGCAAGCATCAAACGATTCATAATCAAGTGATTCCAAAATTCCACACGCATGGAGTTTCTTCATGCGCTTTACACCAATATGACCTAAACGGCAGTGACAAAAAATGTGTTGCACTATCATTATCAACTTTGCATCTTTTGGCATCAATATTATGAATATGTGTATAACCACGATCGAGATTCAACAAACCACTCACATTGGGTGTATGACCATTGAAGGTTTTTATTCATGTAAATAGAACAATAATTGTTCTCTGACTTAAATGAATAACTGTATTGCAATAAACATGATCCAATCATATTTATACTCAACGCAAACACCAAATAACATTTATTTAGGTTCAACACTAATCTCGAAGGGAGAGGGGGTATGCGATGGTGACCTTATCAACCTTGGAATCACTTCCAACACACATCGTTGCCTCACCCTCAACTAGTCTCCGTTCATTTTGTAACTCCTGTTTCGAGTTACTAATCTTAGCAACTGAACCGGTATCAAATACCCTAGGGTTCCTATGAACACTAGTAAAGTACACATCAATAACATGTATATCAAATATACCTTTCACTTTGCCATCCTTCTTATCCGCCAAATACTTGGGGAAGTTCCGCTTCCAGTGACCAGTCCCTTTGCAGTAGAAGCACTCAGTTTCAGGCTTAGGTCCAGACTTGGGCTTCTTCCCGGGAGTAGCAACTTGCTTGCTGTTCTGTTGGAAGTCCCCCTTGTTCCCTTTGCCCTTTTTCTTGAAACTAGTGGTCTTGTTAACCATTAACACTTGATGCTCCTTTTTGATTTATACCTCCGCAACCTTTAGCATTGCGAAGAGCTCGGGAATTGTCTTTTCCATCCCTTGCATATTATAGTTCATCACGAAGTTCCAGTAACTTGGTGATAGTGACTAGAGAACTCTGTCAATCACTATCTTATTTGGAATATTAACTCGCACTTGTTTCAAGCAATTGTAGTACTCAGACATTTTGAGCACATGCTCACTGGTTGAGCTATTCTCCTCCATCTTGTAGGAAAAGTACTTGTCAGAGGTCTCATACCTCTTGACTTGGGCATGAGTCTGAAATATCAATTTCAGCTCTTGGAACATCTTATATGCTCCATGGCATTCAAAACATTTTTAAGTCCCGGTTCTAAGCCGTAAAGCATGGCACACTAAACTATCAAGTAGTCATCATACCGAGCTTGCCAAACGTTCATAACGTCTGCATCTGCTCCTGCAAAAGGTCTGTCACCTAGAGGTGCATCAAGGACATAATTCTTTCGTGCAACAATAAGGATAATCCTTAGATCACGGATCCAGTCCGCATAATTGCTACTATCATCTTTCAACTTATTTTTCTCTAGGAACATATCAAAAATAAATGGGAAGCTATAACATGAGCTATTGATCTATAACATAATTTGCAAATACTATCAAGGCTAAGTTCATGATAAATTAAAGTTCAATTAATCATATTACTTAAGAACTCCCACTTAGATAGACATCCCTCTAGTCATCTAAATGATCATGTGATCCATATCAACTAAACCATGTCCGATCATCACGTGAGATGGAGTAGTTTTCAATGGTGAACATCACTATGTTGATCATATCTACTATATGATTCACGTTCGACCTTTCGATCTCAGTGTTCCGAGGCCATATCTGCATATGCTAAGCTCGTCAAGTTTAACACAAGTATTTCGCATGTGCAAAAGTGGCTTGCACCCGTTGTATGTGAACGTAGAGCTTATCACAATCGATCATCACGTGATGTCTCGGCACGACGAACTGTAGCAACGGTGCATACTCAGGGAGAACACTTATACCTTGAAATTTAGTGAGGGATCATCTTATAATGCTACCGTCATACTAAGAAAAATAACATGCATAAAGGATAAACATCACACGCAATCAAAATATGTGACATGATATGGCCATCATCATCTTGTGCCTTTGATCTCCATCTCCAAAGCACCGTCATGATCTCCATTGTCACCGGCTTGACACCTTGATCTCCATCGTAGCATCGTTGTCGTCTCGCCAACTATTGCTTCTACGACTATCGCTACCGCTTAGTGATAAAGTAAAGCAATTACATGGCGATTGCATTTCATATAATAAAGTGACAACCATAAGGCTCCTGCCAGTTGCCGATAACTTTTACAAAACATGATCATCTCATACAACAATTTATATCTCATCACATCTTGACCATATCACATCACAACATGCCCTGCAAAAACAAGTTAGACGTCCTCTACTTTGTGTTGCAAGTTTTAGGTGGTTGCTACGGGCTTCTAGCAAGAACTGTTCTTACCTATGCATCAAAACCACAATGATTTTTCGTCAAGTGTGCTGTTTTAACCTTCAACAAGGACCGACCATAGTCAAACTCGATTCAACTGAAGTTGGAGAAACAGACACCTGCCAACCACCTATGTGCAAAGCACGTCGATAGAACCAGTCTCATGAACGCGGTCATGTAATGTCGGTCTGGGCCGCTTCATCCAGCAATACCGCCAAATCAAAGTAAGGCGTTGGTGGTAAGAAGTATGACTATTATCGCCCACAACTCTTTTTGTTCTACTCATGCATATCATCTACGCATAGACCTGGCTCGGATGCCACTTTTGGGGAACGTGGCTCGCAATTTCAAAAAATTTCCTACGATCACGCAAGATCTATCTAGGAGATGCATAGCAATGAGATGGGGAGAGTGTGTCCACGTACCCTCGTAGAACAAAAGCGGAAGAGTTATATTAACGCGGTTGATGTAGTCGAATGTATTCACGACCCAACTGATCCAAGTATCGAACGTACGGCACCTCCGTGTTCAGCACACGTTCAGCTCGATGACGTCCCTCGAGCTCTTGATCTAGTAGAGGGTCGAGGGAGAGTTCCGTCATCACGACAACATGGTGACAGTGTTGGTGATGTGATCCGCTCAGGGCTTCGCCTAAGCACTACGACGCTATGCCCGAATGAGTAAACTGTGGAGGGGGGCACCGCTCACGGCTAAGAGAACAATTTATGTGCTTTGGGGTGCCCCCTGCCCTCGTATATAAAGGAGGGGAGGAGGAGGCTGGCCACCAAGGGGCGCGCCCGGGAGAGGGGAGTCCTACTAGGACTCCACTCCTAGTAGGATTCGGCCCCCCTTTTTTCCCTTCTTCCGGAGGGGGAAAGGGGGAAAGGAGAGGGAGTAGGAGAAGGAAAGGGGGCGCTGCCCCCTTCCCTAATCCAATTTGGCCTCCTCCCTTGTGGGGGGCGCACCAGCCCCTTGTGGGCTGGTTAGCCTCCCTCCTATGGCCCATATGGCCCATATCTTTCCTCGGGGGGTTCTGGTAACCCCTCCGTTACTCCGGTATGTACCCGATACACTCTGGAACCCTTCCGGTGTCCGAATACTACCTTCCAATATATCAATCTTTACCTCTCGACCATTTCGAGACTCCTCGTCATGTCCGTGATCTCATTCGAGACTCTGAACAAACTTCGGTCACCAAAACACATAACTCATAATATAAATCGTCATCGAACATTAAGCGTGCGGACCCTACGGGTTCGAGAACTATGTAGACATGACCGAGACACATCTCCCGTGAATAACCAATAGTGGAACCTGGATGCTCATATTGGTTCCTACATATTCTATGAAGATCTTTATCGGTCAAACCGCAATAACAACATACGTTATTCCCTTTGTCATCGGTATGTTACTTGCCCGAGATTCGATCGTCGGTATCATCATACTTAGTTCAATCTCGTTACCAGCAAGTCTCTTTACTTGTTCCATAATACATCATCCTGCAACTAACTCATTAGTCACATTGCTTGCAAGGCTTATAGTGATGTGCATTATCGAGAGGGCCCAGAGATACCTCTCCGATACTCGGATTGACAAATCCTAATCTTGATCTATGCCAACCCAACAAACACCTTCGGAGACACCTATAGAGCATCTTTATAATCGCCTAGTTACGTTGTGACATTTGATAGCACACAAGGTGTCCCTCTGGTACTTGGGAGTTGCATTCTCATAGTCAAAGGAATATGTATAAGTCATGAAGAAAGCAATAGCAATAAAACTGAACGATCAACATGCTAAGCTAACGGATGGGTCTTGTCCATCACATAATTCTCCTAATGATGTGAACCCATTCATCAAATGACAACACATGTCTATGGTCAGGAAACTTAACCATCTTTGATTAACGAGCTAGTCAAGTAGAGGCATACTAGGGACATTCTGTTTTGTCTATGTATTCACACATGTACTAAGTTTCCAGTCAATACAATTCTAACATGAATAATAAACATTTATCATGATATAAGGAAATATAAA
Source organism: Triticum aestivum (assembly GCF_018294505.1). Classification (NCBI taxonomy): domain Eukaryota; kingdom Viridiplantae; phylum Streptophyta; class Magnoliopsida; order Poales; family Poaceae; genus Triticum; species Triticum aestivum. Next base: position 471,413,849 of record NC_057797.1, on the reverse strand, counting down.
TAACAACTTTATTATTGCCTCTAGGACATATTTCCTTCACCTTCTGCTCCTGGTAAGCTCCCCGTCAGATATGCATGTTGTTTTCATCATCAAAAGTTGTAATATGTTGCTGAAGAAGACACAAATGAAAAAGCGCATATCATGTAAAACAACCTTTGCTGCTATATACATGTGTCATACTGGTAGAAACATAAAAGGTATAAGAAAAAAGAGAAACAAGAAACTTTTGAGAAAAAGAACATAGAAATTGCCTCTGTTTAACTTTATAGTTGCCCAAACAAGTGTTTATAGTTGCTCCTTTTATTCTAGAACTAGTTTGTTCAAAAAGATCATGCATGTTTTTGTGGTGGGCTAACACATAGTTTGTTGCAGGTTGATTATTCATGATGATTTATCTGAATAAACCACCACTTGACGTAGATTCCATCAACATTTCAATCGAGTTGGGTGCACCCTTCTTGCATGCAGGGGATGAGCAGGGGCATCACCATTTGGAGGAGGGGGTTGGTGAGTCCCCTGACCCCAATGTTGGCTCTAACACTACTCATGTCCTGAACAATCGTGTTGCTGCTCCCCCACCTATGGTTGCTCCTGCTAATGCTTTAGTTCATGAGGCACATGAGTTTGAAGACGAAGAAGCTGGGTCACAGCCACATCAACCTTATGTTGGCATGTGCTTTGACACATTAGACGATGCGAGGGAACACTACAATCGCTATGCTTTGATGATGGGGTTTTCAACCAAGTCGAATACGTCTTATAGGTCAGCCTACACAGGTGTGCTGGAAAAGCAACAATTCTACTGTAACAAGTTGCACAAGCCAGTGGAGAGGGTTGGGGTCTCAGATGTTGTCTCATCAAGAAAAAACACTACATGCCCGAGATCACCTAAACAAGATGTTGAAGAGGATGGCGAAGAACACACTTACAAGAATAAGACGAAGCGAGAGACTGTGAAGCAAACAAAATGCCGTGCTAAGATGGTGGTGAAGCTTATAGATGGCAGATGAGAGGTTATCACTTTTATTGCAGATCACAACCACCCAATGATTGACAAGCCATCGCTTTCAAAATACCTTCGTTCTCACCAAGGCATCCCACTAGAAGAAAAAATATTATGACTCACCTTAACGACTGCAACTTGATAGCAGGTACAACAAAAAAGAACTGCCCACACCACCTTCCCCCTCCCTTCTCATTGAATTAATCTTGTTACTTGAGAAGTGTTACTTATTCCTGCATCAAGTACTTTGATTTCTTTTTCTATCCTAGTATAAACTGGTTAGGATTCGTGGAGTACCCTAACTCGGAAGAGCCTAGCAACTTGAACAGTAAACTAAGGCAACTATGTTCATTTTTTATGCAACTCTGATAATAAAAAAAGCATGACCCAGCAGAAAAACTTGGTGTTACCTATTCCTACCTCAAGTACTTGTATTTCTTTCCTATCCTAGTATAATCTGCTTAGGATTCATGGGTTACCCTAATCAGGAAAACCTGACAACTTGAATGAATAAACTGACGCAACTATGTTCATTTTTTATGCAACTCTGATAATAAAAAAAGCATGACCCAGCAAAAAAAACTTGGTGAAAAAAGACCTGGTCTTGTTCTACCTATGCATAAGTGTTGCTTTATGTTCTCTATAAAAACAATTTGCTCGCTACATTGTTGTTAGTTTGTCCTAAAATACAAGTTTCTGTTTTTTGATTTATGCTAAGAAAGATGATGATGATAATGTCATCATACTACGACTTGAAGTTAATTTTCCCATACACAGCTAAAGCCATCCATAACCACAGTTCAAAGCTGAATGCCCCAACTAAGGACATTGACATTGAAGAAACACTAAGCTACTTTTGCAAGGTGATGGAAAACGATCCAGGATTCTTCTTTAAATGCAAGACGGATGCGGAAGGCGGGACATAAAACTTGTTTTGGGTGGATGGTGTGGCACGGAAAGCTTACGTAGAGGCTTATCATGACTGCATATCATTTGATGCAACTTATCTCACAAACATGTACCGTATGCCCTTTGCCCCCTTCATTGGCATCAACAGGCACGGGCAGTCAATTATGCTTGGATGTGGATTTGTGTGGCAGGAACTAGCCTCAAGTTATGACTGGTTGTTTGATGCTTTCTTGGAGGCAATGGATGGTTTGGCTCCGGATAACGTCATCACGGACCAAGACGTTGCTATGGCACAAGCTATCAAGAAGAAGTTCCCGACAATGATTCACCGTTGTTGCCGTTGGCATATAATGAAGAAAGCACAAGAGAAGCTTGGCTCTGTGTTGGCTAGGAATGCAAATTTGGTCAAAGACTTCAATGAATGCATTGACTTCCGTTTCACCCTGGCTGAATTTGAAAGGAAATGGGTTGCACTTCAGTTGAAGTATGAAGGTCTTATGCATGGCCACTTTGAGAAACTCTATGAATACCGGGCTACATGGGTGCCGTGTTACTTCAAATTCAGGTTCTTCCCTTTCCTTCAGTTGATGCAACGCAAAGAAGGGTTCAATGCTATCTTGAAGCACTATGTGAACCCACACAAGTCAATTCTCAACTTCGTGAAGCAATACGAGAAGATTCAGGTACACATACTCGTGAGGGAGGGCGGAAACGACTACCGGACAGAGCATCTAGAAGCACAAAGATGGTCGTGTTTCCCCATTGAGAGGCATGCCTACAAGCCATACACTAGGGACATCTATGAGAAATTTAGATATGAGTTTCAGATGATAGGACAGTACGATGTGTGCCCCTTTGGAATCAACTTCTATCACCTTGAGCCCAATACAGAAGAAGTTCCAAGGTATGGCTCAAGGAAGTACCTAGTCATAGTGAGGCCAGAACCAGCAATCTATGATTGTGAATGTTGCAAGTGGCATAGGGACGACATACTTTGTTGCCATGTCTTGAAAATCTTCATGCACCTTGGCATTAATGAGATACCGGCACATTACATCAAGCGCCGCTGGACGTAGGATGTGGTGCCAAGTGCGCCACCACCAACTAACAAGGGCCCTCCACTGGACTTGCCCGCTGAGTCAGAGAACCGGGTTCGACAAGTGACTCTGACAATGGATTTTGCAAAGCTAGCCAAGAAGGCAATGACTAGTGATGAGGCTGCCGCTGTAGTTAGGAGGCACATGAAAGCTGCAGATGCTAAGGTCACTAAGCTAAATAAACTAAGGAAGAAGAGGCTAAAGGCAGCCTGAGAAGTGGCTCAAGCTAGGGAAGCATCAAACCGTAATGCCCCAAGTGGTTCAAGCCAACCTCCTGCCCCCTACTCCTATGGATCCACCTCAGTCTATCACAAAAGGGCACAACCGTAGCAGGCGCTTCCAATCAGCCCTGGAGCTACACCCCAAGAAAAAGAACAAATGTAGCATTTGTGAATCAATCGATCACACTGCTGCGACATGCCTAGGGAAGCTGCTATGATGGTTACCAAATGAAGAGAATGGCCCCTGGGCTTGCAAACTAGTTGAAGCAAAAAAATCAACAGTGTCTTGGGAGATGAAGCAATTGTGGCCTAGTTTTTGAGCATATGTAGATGGGAAATCAAGCAACTGCTAGTTTCAAAAAGCAACTATGAATTGATTTGCAGGGACTCGTTTCAATTTACGTGTTTTCCTAGCTTTAAATTCACAAATTGGAGACATTGTAGGTGGATGCTTAACATTTGTGCTTATATTCCTTACTCATAAACTTGCAAAACCTATGGATGCTTATGATTTATGCAAACTTGTTATAGGCGGTTTTGGAACAACTTTTGCGAGTTTTCTAATGGCACACATTAACATTCACATTGATGTTCTGTAATGGCACACATTCACCAGGAAAATAAAAAAGTGTACCTAGTTATTCATTCACTTCTTGACTGATTTAAGGATCTCCTGCCATAGAATCTTGTTCAGGTCACACTTCAGCATGGAGATGGTCATTTTATTCCTGATGTTTGGTATGTCGCTTTGTCCTTAGTTTGGGAGCCACGTCCCATTCCATAATAACGCGTTCATCAATGCGAATGTGCTACAGTCACCACTGCAAAAAAACCAAATGTCAAGAAAGCACTTGCAGAAAAGCAAAACTCCGTCTTATAACAATGAGATGTATGTAGGTGGGTTAGTCCTTACGATATAGTCTGCTTTGGTGCATCGATATCCAGAAGCAGGAACTTGTCCATTGTCTTTGCTTTTTTGGATAGTATTTGTCCCACAATACGTGAACTGCTGCTACAATAGCCCTTGCTACTTCATCCAGCCTCTTGCTTTTCTTTAACGTCCTCCATGAGTCGAACACTTCAAACCTTTTATCCCTTAGATTGACGTTGAATATCTAGTAGTGGTGTGCACCTTGGGCATTATCTGGATCTAAATTCTCAAGCACAGGAATCATAACCTTAAAAAAACCATGTCAGCTATAATAGAAAAGGTGGTGTGTTATGTGCATAACAAGGACATCAACTGCTGATATGGTTTTGGGCAACTCTATGGGTTTTTAGGAGCAACTTCTGATATGATTTTCAGGAAACTCTCTATAATTTTAGGCAACTTCTGATATGGCTTTCGAACACACAAGAACATCAAAAACTTCTGACATGTGTATTAAGCTTCTAATATGGCTTTTCAAGCAACTCTATGGGGTTTTATGAGCAACTTCTGATATGATTTCAGACAACTCCCTATGATTTCCTGATATCAACTTTTGAAAAAAAGATCTTACAAAAAACAAAAAAACACCAACTTTCTAATATGATTTCAGGCAACCCTGAGTTTGTAGGAGCAGCTTTACTTGATCGGCGCGATAGAGATGTAAAAACCAAAAATAAAGAAAAACAATCTGACTTCTGAACAATAAAGCACAGGCAATGCACTTGGTTTTCAACATGTGCAAAAAATAATGGCACTAGAACCATACACTTTTTACGCAATAATGCACTGCATAACAGGCAACTTATATGTAGAGAAGGCAACCGACAGATACTGCTCAGTCATATCTTGTGGGGCCTATTATTGTAGGTACACAGTAGGCTGGTTTGTACATGCACCTAAAGCATATTTCAAAAAAAAAGTGTAATAAAACAGATGCATCCTAAGTATGTGTCGCAGGTCATAAAAATTTAGGCAACAACATCTAGGAGGATTATAGACAAACTTGTGTGTTTTTAAAAAGGAAACAACTAGCAAACACATGGAGCATACCATGTCTTGCTCATCCAAATAGTTTGATTCATTGAACCTGTCATGCAGCTCCTTCACATCGAAAACAAGTTTTTGAAGCCAAGTCTGTGTAAAAAGGTAGAAGGAGATGATAAAGAAACAACTTCAATGCCAAACAAAAGGAAAAAATAAAAGCTAAATTGAATACAAAATGTGGGTTTTATTTCTCTTACCGAAAACCTAAGAGGCATGATTATTTTCTTGGACCCCACCTGTCTATTGTACATGATTGCATCAATCCCTAACTCAAAGACATGTGTCTTCATCCATCCGACCTTCTTCATTGATTGAGCAAGCTCCTTGATTGTGAAAAAGTAGCCATGATAGTTTATGATGTGCAACCTATAGAACAAAAAAAGCTCTGTTGAGAAAAATAACAATAAGAAAGATCATTGGATGTGAAGAAAAAAAGAGGAAAAAAGTGGCTGTTGGAAGAAACACACACGTTGTATCATCACCCTAAGATGTCCTTGTCGTCCCTCCTCCTCCAAGCAACATAACCAGTGCGTACACTCTGTTTGTTTCTGCATTGCATGTGAAATCCTTCCTCATCTCTACATTCACATATGGTGACCTTTGTGATGGTGGAGCTTTCAATATCCTCCTCTCGCGCTTCTCAGGAACGGGCTCTTCCGAGCTGCTGGCAGCACCTTTGCTTGATTCCCCCTCAGCAGTAGTTTTGGCAACTTCGGTTGGTGTACTAAAACCGGCAGGTGACATGTGCCCCACACTCTATGCTACAACATTTTTCACTGCCCCCTCGACAACTTCATCAAAATCCATGTTGCCCCAATCAATTCCCCACTCAATGTCACAGGCGGAAGGTGCATTTGCCACCCCCTTATCCTTTGTTGCCTTGCCCTCCTCACCTGTTATTCTCACTGGCTCATCTATCCCAAGATCAAAAGGTGGAGCTGGATAGTAATCATCCAAAACAACAATTCCAAACTTTGATCTTTGCAGTAATCGTGCTTCTTCACCTGAATCACATGCTCATTTGTTTGCTGGTAGATTGATGGCAGTTGGTGTCCGTATTACAGGTACGATACCCGCAGATTTATTCCTCACAAGCGGTGGCGTCGAACCTGGCCTGACACACTTTTAGAGCAACTCGTTGATGCCCCTAATATCATCGAATGATTTTTCTTTCCCCTTTGCAGAGCACGCTTGCTTGTTGGGGACTACCAGAGGCTTATCTGTTGATTCCTGTGTCGTTGCATCAATAGTTGCTTGCTCCAGCTCAGGGGTTGCTTCCTCCAACACAGTAGTTGCTTCTGCGTTTTGCATGGGAGGGGCTACTGCCTGTGTACTCACTCTGGTTGCCCGAGTTTTTTGCTGAGTTGCTTCCAAGGTAGCAGTAGTTGCTATGTTTTCATTCTTTGTTGATTCAATAGTTGCTTTTTTTTCTACTCATTTGCTTGTAGAATAGGACCAGTTGCTCTGTTTTGCTTCTTTGTTGCTTTTTTCTGATAACCCTTAGTTTTTGCTGGTCATGTGACTTTCTGACTTGCAGCTTCATCTGTCGGCCTCTGAGCTATCGGAGCTTGCTGACTGGTTGTCTTAGTTACAACACTTTGACCCGACGCAACCTGGCTTCCTTTCGGGGACATAATAGTAGCATTAACTATCTTATGGCTCACTTTCTTAACCTTCCTCACGGCACCCACTCCAGCTCCTCCTGCAGACTATGTTTCCTTCTCTTTTGGACCAATACTTGGTAGTTCGAAGTCATCTCCCATCACCTCAAGGCACAAATCCATCCCAGAGAATTTGTCCTCAGTTGGCATCACGGGCATCGGGAAAAGAGGGATATCATGGGTCTCGGGGATGACCTGCTTCTGTCTGTACCGGGTATCTCCAATCCTCACCACATCTGCAGCTGAAATAACAGGCCCACTTTGAACCTCAAACGGCTCCTTCTGCATGTCCATCTTAACAAAGCTGCTTTAAAAAACTGTCGGCACTTTGGATGCTTCCTTGTGTGCTCTTGACAGACATTGTTTGCTCTAGCTAACTTTTTTCCTTGCCAATACACTTGAGTTTCTCCATGATCGTACTTAGCGGCATCTCATCGTCGTCACTACCCCCACACCACCCCAGATTTCGTGCACCTCCCTCATCATGAGAGCTGCTGCCACTGGGCTTGGCGGTGCTAGCATTGCCGCCCGTGCCGCCATCGTCCTTATCTTCACCCCCCTTCTTCCCTCCCCCACCATCTTGCTTCGCTTCATCATCTTCATCCTCTTTGTCTTCCTCTTTTTTCTCCTCTTCATTCTTTTCATCGTCCTCTTTCTCCTCCGCTTTCCCCTCTTTCTTTTCTACTTCATGCTCTTTTTCATTGCCCTCTTCCACATTTCTCTCCTTCTCTTTGTTCTCTTCATCGCCCTGTTCCTCTTCATCCTCCTCCTACTTGTGCTGCTCTTCCTCTTCAACATCCTCCTCGTCATCCTCTTCCTCCTCTTCACCATCATCTTCACCAGCAAGAGACGGCTGTGAGTTGTCAACATCCATGTGCTGTGAATCATCATCACCAGTTTCTGTTGCTACTGGCGGGCTGCTGTATGAGGGAACATCATCATCATCATCGTCATTGTTGTCCCCCTCCCGATCCGAATTCTCCTCTTTAGGACTGTCCTCATCTTTCCCTTACTCTTCTTCTTCTTCTTCTTCTTCTGATGTAGATTCAAATTCTTCCTCATCTAATTCCTCCTCCTTGTCATCGGACGTCAAAAGTGTCTCCTTGCACCGAGTGCTACTGCCCCATCTTTTCTTCTACTTTGCAACTTTCTGCTATTTCGGACTTGCCGCTGCCCTTATTTGCCTTTCCCTGCTCACTAATTGACGTGTGCTTGCGACTCATGAAACACTTGTGGCTGCTGGTTCAACCTCATCCTTGTCCAACTTGCCCTCACCTTGAAAAAACCTTCCAATTTGGACTGATATTTCAGAGCACATATCATGCACCAGCAATGACAACCTCCTTTGTTTTTGCAAAACAAAAAAAATGCAAAAATGAAAATGAGGAGACTATATAACACAATGATGAACAAAAGGTAGTGCATTTCTTAGAAATGAACAAAAACATGGTAGCAAAAAATACATTGGTGTTGTAGTTTTGAGGAAGCCTCGCATCGACAAACTTCTGGATGTGATCCATGCTCCCAAAAACAGTATCTTCTGCGCACCTCGAGAACTTGGCTTTGAGCTGTTTTTTTTGTAAAAAAATGCACATGATAAACTCAGTTAGCAAAAGATGAAAAAGGTGAAAAGAGGGATGGATGAGCAACTGCCTCCCTAACTTAGGGCAACACCAGCACTATTGATGGCAACTACAGTTATGGACATCACAAAAACTACAGCAGCTACAGAAACCCGATAAATGAGCAACTACAATATCTAAATTATTGGCAACTGTTGCTTAAAAAAACTCATGTAAAGTGGACATGTAAAAAATGACCACTTGGAGAAAAAATGAGGATGATTACCATGCAAATTTTCATGCAGAAAATGGTCATTTATTAGCTAAAAGCAACCAGCTCCCTAAAATTAGGCAACACAATCCCTATAGGTGGGCAACAGCATGAAAAAATCATGCAACTACAAAAATCTGTTCAGAAAGTAAGGTAAAACTTACTCACAACTTTCCATAAACACCCTTCCAAATCCTGTCCTTCTTAATGACTACCTTGATCAGACCGTCATTCCATGCTTTGAGCCTTGGAAGAGCAGTTGCCATGCTCTCGTCCACATAATCCTAGTGGACTGTCCTGTAGTCCACATCAAGTGAGTCGAGGTAAATGAGCTGTTTCAAAAAAGAGAGAACACATGTAAGTTGCGAAAAGACCTATCCAACTTCAGTGTGAAACATAGAACACAATGAACCTAAAAGAGGGGGGAGGTCTAGATCATTTTACCACTAGGTGAAAAAGGCAGCAGCATATTGTGTTCTTCTTGTCTCCAAAACCCATGAAAGCAAGCCTAAGTTGGTCGACGACAAACTGGCAAACATTTGAATTCACAACCTCACGTGGATTCAGCGCAGTTGAGTGATACGTCTTCGTCGTATCTATTATTTTTGATTGTTCCATGCCAATATTCTACAACTTTCATATACTTTTGGCAACTTTTTATACTATTTTTTGGGACTAACATATTGATCCAGTTCCCAGTGCCAGTTCCTATTAGCTGCATTTTTTTTGTTTCACATAAAATCCATATCAGATGGAGCCCAAATGGGATAAAAACTTACGGAGATTTTTTTGGAATATATGTGATTTTTGGGAAAAAGAAACAACGCGAGACGATGCCCGAGGGGCCAACAAGGACGGAGGGCGCGCCCTAGGGGGTACGACGCGCCCCTGCTCCTTGTGGTCACTCCATAAGGTGGTTGGTGCCCTTCTTGTGGCGCAAGAAATCTAATATCCGAATAAAAATCGTGTTAAAATTCCAGCCCAATCGGAGTTACAGATATTCGGGAATTTAAGAAACGGTGAAAGGCCAGAATCTCGGAGCGTAGAAACAGAGAGAAAGAGATCCAATCTCGGAGGGGCTCCCACCCCTCCGCCGCCATGGAAGCCAAGGACCAGAGGGGAAACCCTTCTCCCATCTAGGAGGAAGGTCAAGGAAGAAGAATAAGAAGGGGGGCTCTCTCCCCCTCTGTCCTGGTGGCGTCGGAACGCCGCCGGGGCCATCATCGTGACCGCAATCTACACCAACAACTTCGCCGACGTCATCACCAACTCTCTCCCCCTCTATGTAGTGGTGTAACACCCCTTCTCCCCGTTGTAATCTCTACTTAAACATGGTGCTCAATGCTATATATTATTTCCCAATGATGTATGGCTATGCTATGATGTTTGAGTAAATCCGTTTTGTCCTATGGGTTGATTGATGATCGTGATTGGTTTGAGTTGCATGTTTTATTGTTGGTGTTGTCCTAGGGTGCTCTCCATGTCGCGCAAGCATGAGGGATCCCCGTTGTAGGGTTTGCAATATGTTCATGGTTTGCTTACTGTCTGCGCTGCGTGAGTGATAGAAACACAAACACGGATAAGTGGGTTATGGCGTATGGGAATAAATAGGACTTGATATTTTAATGCTATGGTTGGGTTTTACCTTAATGATCTTTAGTACTTGTGGATGCTTGCTAGAGTTCCAATCATAAGTGCATATGATCCAAGGAGAGAAAGTATGTTAGCTTATGCCTCTCCCTCATATAAAATTGCAATAATGATTACCGGTCTAGCTATTGATTTCCTAGGAACGAATAACTTTGTTGTGACAAAAATCTCTCTACTAAAACTAACTTAGTTGTTACTTTATCTAAACAACCCCTACTTTTTAATTGCGTGCTCTTTACTATCTTGCAAACCTATCCTATCACACCTACAAAGTTCTTCTAGTTTCATACTTGTTCTAGGTAAATCGAACGTTAAGCATGCGTAGAGTTGTATCGGTGGTCGATAGAACTTGAGGGAATATTTGTTCTACCTTTAGCTCCTCATTGGGTTGAACACTCTTACTTATCGAAAGAGGCTACAACTGATCCCCTATACTTGTGGGTTATCAAGACCTTTTTTTTGGCGCCGTTGCCGGGGAGCAATAGCGTGGGGTGAATATTCTCGTGTGTGCTTGTTTGCTTTATCACTAAATAGATTTTATTTTATGTTCTAAGTTGTTCTATATCTTTATTTATGGATATGGAACACGAAATACCAAAAAAATTAGGTGTACTTGCTACTCGATATTATGCACTACTTTAGTAATCCTGAGAAAACCCCATTCAATTATATGATGGGAGACATGTTGGATCAACGTGAATACTTTAGGGATTATTGCTTGACTCAAAAAGGGAAACTGTTGTGGGATCAAATTCATATGTTGCATTTGTATGCTCAACAACTATGCTTAAGATATGATTATACTTGTTGCTCTAGGATGAAGGCTCCACACCTTCCCTTTTCATGCAAATTTAACGATAATGAAACCTTAGCTTCTTATGCTAATGGTAGATATGATTATTATGATGTGGAACGAATAGAAGAATTCGTTGCTTTTAAGGGTGCTTATGAAATTGAATCTTTGTTCGAAAAGCGTGAAAATCTTGATGATGCTGTTTATAGACTTGAAAATTTTGCTATACTTAAATATTGCTATGAGAATTATGAATATAATGCCGATATTAATGTGTTTATTGAGAAAGTCTCCGCTGTTCAAGAAGAGACTAATATTTTGCAGGAAACTATGGATGAAGAAATTGATGACACTGTGAGCTCATTAGATGAAAAAGATGACGAGGAGGGCGAAGAACAAAAGGAGGAAGAGAGGATTAGTGAAAGTGTGTTATATCGACTAGAGGGGGGTGAATAGGCGATTTTTATGAAAGTCTTCAAAATGTGGAAGTTTCGGAGACAAACGATAGAAATAAACCTATGACCATGCAGCGGAAGGTAGACTACACTAGGCAAACCATAGTCAAGTATTCAATGAAGTGAAAGCACAATGACTAATAGCAGCTAGGTAGTAAGGATCAGGTAGGAAGATATTATGAAGCCAAACAGAACACGCAGTCACTCAGTGAAGACAAAAGATAGTGCAATCATACAATGACTTCACAAGGACCAACAGTAAGTAAAGGGAAGGGAAGGATGAAACCTGTGACTCGTTGAAGACAATGATTTGGTGGACCAGTTCCAGTTGTTGTGACAACTGTACATCTGGTTAGGGCGGCTAGGTATTTAAACCTGAGGACACACAGTCCCGGACACCCAGTCCTGAACACGCAGCTCAGGTCACCCAGTCCTCACCGTATTCCCCTTGAGCTAAGGTCACACAGACCTCGCCCAATCACTCTGGTAAGTCTTCAAGGTAGACTCCCAAACCTTCACAGACTTCGTTCACCGGCGATCGACAATGTCTCTTGGATGCTCAGAACGCGACGCCTAACCGGCTGGAGGATTCACAGTCCTCAAGTGTAATAAGTCTTCAGATCACACAGACAAGAAGACTTAAGTGATGCCTAACACTCTTTGGCTCTGGGTGGTTAGGGCTGTATCCTCGCAAGGAATTCTCTCTCAAAGGCTTCGAGGTGGGTTGCTCTCAAACGACAAAAGCCGTACTCTAACTCTGAGCAGCCAACCGTTTATGGTTGTAGGGGGTGGGCTATTTATAGCCACTAGGCAACCCGACCTGATTTGTCCGAAATGACCCTGGGTCACTAAGGAACTGACACATGTTCCAACGGTCAGATTTCAAATACACACGGCAACTTTACTTGGGCTACAAGCAAAGCTGACTTGTCCGACTCTGGACAAGATTCGCTCTCATAGTCTTCACTCGAAGACATAGGTTTTGGTTAAGCATCACTTCAGTCATTCTGACCGGTTCACTTGGACCCCACTTAACAGTACGGTGGTTCCTATGACTCAACAAAGAAGAAAAAGAACTACGAAAGATCTAAGTCTTCGAGCTCCATAGGCTTCATGCGATGTCTTCTCTTGTCATAGTCTTCAATGAGAATATCTTCATATACCACCTTTGACATCAATGTCTTCATACATTTTTAGGGGTCATCTCTGGTAGGAAAACCGAATCAATGAGGGACTTCTACCTGTGTTATCCTGCAATTCTCACAAACACATTAGTCCCTCAACTAGGTTTATCGTCAATACTCCAAAACCAACTAGGGGTGGCACTAGATGCACTTACGATCTCCCCCTTTTTGGTGATTGATGACAAACTAGTTGAAGTTTTCAACGGGGAATATAATATGTGAAATTGTAAAGGATAAGGAATTGTCTTCATAAGTTGCAAGGGCTCCCCCTGAAGATGTACATATAAGTAATTTACTTTTGGAATGCAAATGCCCATGGCAGGTTGTACTCGTGGAGATCCTCTTCAACTTATGATGACAATTCATTATGCATGAGAAGGTATGTGAAGATAATGACATGCATAATGGAAAATGGACGTATGCAAAATGATCTAAGTGCGGAATTTATCGTCGCACATGCGGAATTTATCATCGCATCACAAAGTGGCAAATAAGTAGCAGACGACCATCGAGTTTAAGTGTTACAACTCAAAGAACCAAATGTATCAAAACGAGAGTTGTAAACACGAAGAAAAATATAAAGCAACTGCCCATATGGACCCGCTTGAAGACTATCAAACTCATATGCTTCTCCCCCTTTTGTCAGTAAGGACCAAAAAGGTTTGAAGACATAGAGCATCTACTCGTTCCCATGAAGAGTAGGTGAAGCAGCAGGGTCGTCGGTGGTGTTCGGCGGTGCAGAAGAACTTGGAGCAGTGTCGAAGCGTGCTGAAGGAGGTGGCAGTGAAGTAGCATCGTCTTCATCCTCGATCACTCTGGCATTCACAGTCGCAGCAGAGGAAGAGAACTCAGAGTCTTCAAGAGATGGAGTTCGTCGCAGCACTGCCCTTTGAGGAGGTGTGGAGTCAAACTTGAAGTGTTCAGAGAAGCCATCCTCTTGAAGATCATCTTCAGAGCACATTAGCGTCAGCTCTTTCCAGGTGCGTCGAGAGGTTTCATGTGCAACAAAGGCATTCTTGGTGGCAAGATTGCGAATGCGGTTAACATGCACCAAGAGGCTTTGCATTTGGCGCTTCAGCCAGTCATGATGCCTATCCTGTTTCTGATGAAGAGCCACAAGAAGCTCTCGGTCGTTGAGAACACGAGATTGCTTCTTGGGTCGTTGGCTAATAGTGCTATCGGTGGCTTCAGTAAGGGCAGGATGTGGTGCACGTGTAGTTCCAGCCAAAGGATAAACACGAGTGACTGCTTCAACTCCTTCAATGTTCTGAGAAAAACTTTGATGCTCCGCATTCTAAAGACTTAGAGGTTCCTTGGCAGGCTCAGGATAAATGGCTTCAACGGACATATCCACATCAGGCAGAAAAATCTGATGATTGCGAGCAGATGGTTGATATGAGATAGCGGAGTGGAGTTTAATCAGCCGCATTATCCATGGAGCGTAGAACTTCAAGCCAAAAAGATCAGAGCCTGATGCAGCAAGTTGGCGGATGAAGAAGTCCTGTGCATTGAAGCATTTGCCATGAAGAATATAGAAGACCAAAGTCTTCATTGCACCTTCCAGCTTGGCATGTGGAGAATGTCCTTTGATGGGCCAGAGAGTTCGCCTTATGATGTGATAAATAGTCCTTGGCAGATACTCAAGGTCTTCAACAAGGAACTCCTTAGGATATGCAGCATCTTGGGGCAATGGCTTCATCATACTGAGCATCTGACTCATGTTCGGTTCAGGCTTCTGAAAGATGCTCTCCATAGCTTCACTATGAAGCTGGCAGCCAGGTTTGTAGAGATCGCCAGGAGTGGGTAGACCAGTGAGCTCAATGATATCAAAGGCTTTGGCATCGTGATGAACATTTCCTGTCATCCACTCCAGGACCCAAGTCTTCGGATCTCTGTTGTACCCACGGATGTGAAGTGTGGCATCGAACTGGAGCAGCAACTCTTCATTCCAGTGCTCTTGGTCGGTGACAAACGGCAGCAATCCAACCTCTTTGAAGCAATCCAGAGCTTCTTCCAGACAGGGCAGACCAGCTATTGCTTCAATGTCAAGACGCTTATGTGGGAAGATGCGACCTTGATTGTATAGAATGCAGGAGTAAAAGCTTCGCTGCGAATAGCTCCAGAACCGATCAGAAGATATTCTTTCCCTTGAGTAGGGGTTCCTGGAGCTATTGAAGAAAGTGTTGCCTGCTTTGAAGCCATTGACATTGAAGGATCCAGGTGCTGATGCAGGACCTGGAAACCTGGGCAATCTGGGGATTGGCTTCTGTACCTGAGGCTTGTGCTCAACATGATAGTCAAACTGAGGACCAGTAGCAGGCGCAGGAACAGAAGCAGTAGCATTAGTGGCTTCGCTGACTTCTGGTGCTTGGGTTGGTGAAGGCTCCACATTAGCTTCAGCCATGACAGCATTAGTGGCTTCATTGGTGTTGGTGGTGGCAGCCTCAAGATTCTCAACCTCCACTTGACGAGCTGGAGGGTCGGTCACAGTCACGTTCTCCTCGAGAATAGCTTCTTGGTGAGACGGGGGTGTAGCAGTGCTTGGGGTTTATTCTTCATCGGCTGATGCAGCCGGAATGTCTTCAGCAGCTTTAGCTTCAGACTCAGAGACTAGAGGCCTTGGTCCTTTGCGAAGCCTGCGTAATGCTGGCAACGCCTGCGTAATGCTGGCGACGCCTGTGGAGTTGGAGTTGGCTGGGCCTCAAAGTCTTCTTCCTCTTGTGCTTGTGGGCGATCAGCCCATGATGCATCCTGAGCAATTGGCATCAGAGGACGACCAATGCTGATGAGTTCGCTGTGCGTTAGCACAGGCGATGATACCTGTTGGTGCTCGAGCTGAGGAAGAACTGCATCATCTTCAACATGGTCATGGTGACCAATGTCTTCAGCAGCGGTGGGATCAGCTGCTGGAAAGTCTTTAGCTTCATGAGCCTCTGTGAAAGCAGGCTCATGGATAGTCAGTTGACGCTCTTGATGTTCAGCGTCAGGGCGAACCATGGAGATGGGTTCAACAATCAAGGGCTTTGTGGGAGCAGCCCGTTCTTTCTTGGTCTTCTGCTTCTTCTTGGAGGGAGCAGTAGCAGAGGCTTCAGGATGTTTCCTCTTTCTGGCTTCAGCCTCAACAGTCCTCGTCTTCTTCAGTTCTGAAGCGGTTGGCCTAGCCTTTGGCTTCGAGTCAGTCATGCTAGTTGGGAAGACAATGGGATCTGCTTCCTGCCTTGGTGCGTTGGGTTCGGCCATAGTGGGCTTCTTCTTCTTCTGCTTAGCACCCATCCTGGGATCAATGCTCGGACGCCCAAGGGCCTTGCGCTTCTCAGCCTCGTTGTAGCCTTGCACACACTTGTCAGACAGGCTCTTCATGCGCTCACGAGAACCTTGAGCTTCTTCATGCTTCTTGAGAAAGGCTGCTTTAAGCTCGTGCAACATGATCTTGAAGTTCTTGACCTCTTGCACGCTGAGCTTGGCCATATGCTTCTTGAACTGAGCTTTTTCATAGTCAATCTTTTGCTTCAGTTCAACAATGCGCTGGGCGATAGCTAACTCTGAAGCAATGGCGCCATGGAAGGCGACACTGAGGCCAATTGGAAGTTGCAGATCTTCGAAGCTGAGGTTGGGCGTGTCAAACCACTCATCAATGAAGTTGTGGATGATTGCCACGTCAAAGAGAGGCAGATCATTGAAGATTTCTGCTTCTTCTTTGCTCTTGATCAGTTGCTCAAGAGCGTCATCAGCAAGATCTTCATCACTGGACATATCGATGGCATCGTTGCGCAGAATGGCAGCAGCTGTCAGTTCTTGGCCGGTGTGTGGCAGAGGCATCTTGACTTTCTGGGGCTTGGAGATGCGTGAAAAATCTTCAGACTGCACACTGTCTTCAGGAGGTGCAGTGGCCAGTGGCTTCGCCCGTGAGATTTTTGGTGTAGAGGTAGGCTTTGAAGCTTTTGGCTGGTTCAGTTTCTTTGGCTTCGGCGCGGCAGGCGCTTCATCTGATTCAGCGTCATCTGCAGGCTCATTCACGGCTGTCCCTTGAACCAAGATATGGGTGATGAGACCTTCAAGGTTGTAGAAAGGACCGATGACATTGGGTTCTGCATCGCATGTGCCGTCAGCCCGGGGAGCAGAAGGACCAGGGTTGAAGTCTAGTCCCAATGACTTCTTGTTTTCCTTGGCCGATGCCTTTGCGTGCTGGAAGTTGCGCTTGAAGAGATTATCGTCACGACACCATAGCAATGATGATGGGTCGGCATCTTCAGGCTGAGGTCCACGGACCATACATGGATAGAAACCCTGAGCAATAGCTTCAACTTTGTTCTTGGGTGGAAGGCCTCGGAAGAGAATATCACCCCAAGGACTTTTGATAGCACTCTTCTCAGCATATTCCTTGGTCACGAATCTGTATTTGTACCATTGTTCTGCCCAATATCTTCGAATCCACTGGATTCGGGTCTTGCGCTGATTATAATCCTCTTCAGATCTGTCTTGCAAAGCTCTGAGAGGTCATCAGGCAAATCTTTTGATGTTCCCCCATGATGCTGTCTGCCTCCCTTCCTGGAAGATTTCTCTGAAGCCATGAACTTTAAACTGAAAGGCTTCAATACGTTCAAAGGCTTGAAAGGCTTTCGCTTGCTGGACAAACAGGAACTGGCTTCGGGAGAATTTATATGATGCTGTAAGAATTCACACGAAGAACTGCTAGACAGAGTGGAAGAGGAGGCCGAGCAGTTCGATCGTCCGTGCCCTAACTTGGCGACGGAGGACACCTATGGCGACGGCGGAGAAGATGATGTCCGCGGTCGGCGTGAAGACGGCGTCAGAGATGTTGCGGCAGCGAAGCGCTTCGTCGCCGGCGTCGTCGAGGGCTAGCGGTGGCGCTAGGGTTCATGCGAGCGTGGAAGAAGAGATAATGACTGTGGTGAGGCGTATATTTATAGGGACTGGGGCGGCTTAGTGTTATTACACAGGTGCCCCTGGCGATTCACATCTAAGGAACACGTGGCCATCACGCAGCATATCGGGGGTTGTTCCACGTCCCACGCACGCCTGGATTGTCGGGTGGTCATTCCCACTTCTCCGGGTTTCAGGTGAAGGAATGAGCATTGAAAACGGACTTAATGTTTGTCTCTGTATCTTCTGCTGACAAGGACGCAGAGAAGACATTCAACAGTTTCAATAGAATGCATATGATTTGGAGAGATAGAGTTTGAGATAGAAAGCATAGAGAGGTTAGGGTCCAATCACATTCACTTAGTTCAAAAGATTCAACAAGAAGACATAGCTATAAGTGAATGCTGTAGAGGACAGAACACTAGTATGTATGTATATATTCAACATAGTGAAGATAATCATGAAGACATGTTGAGATTGAAGCCAAACCAAATGTGAAGACATAGCAAATGTAATGCCATGAGTGAAACACTTCGAACAGAACCTTTGGTGGTGGCGTTACCCATCGTATAGGAAGTATTAGACCCAGACACGGCGCACAATTATCGTGGCGCTCCAAAGTCAAATTCCACATTAATATATTCACACTTAGAATGTATGTCTTCATTGATTGAAGATATACTTTACTTCGTGTGTTGCACATCTAAGTCATCAATATGCATAAGTGTTAGGATGTGTGCCTGATCACATGACATTTGAGGATTCCAAGATATTTAGCTCACACCGTAACTTGCAAAATCTCTTCTCATCCAAGGGCTTGGTGAAGATATCTGCCAATTGCTCTTCAGTGTTGACGTGTATGATATCAATATCTTCCTTCACAACATGATCTCTGAGAAAGTGATGACGAATGTCAATGTGCTTTGTCTTCGAGTGCCGAACTGGGTTGTTGGCAATCTTGATGGCGCTTTCATTGTCGCAGTAGAGTGGCACTTGCTTCAGATCAATGCCATAGTCCTTGAGTGTTTGCTTCATCCACAGAAGCTGAGCGCAGCAAGATCCAGCAGCAATGTATTCAGATTCAGCAGTGGAGAGAGATACACAGTTCTGCTTCTTTGAAGACCAACATACAAGTGATCGTCCCAGAAAATGACATGTGCCTGATGTAGACTTGCGATCCACCTTGCCACCAGCATAATCAACATCCGAGAATCCAACCAGATCAAACTCTGAGCCCTTTGGATACCATAATCCTAGAGTTGGGGTGTGAGCCAAATATAGAAGAATTTGCTTCACAGCTAAGTGATGCGACTCCTTTGGTGCCGCTTGGAATCGAGCACACATGCAAACACTAAGCATAATATCTGGCCTAGATGCACATAGATAAAGTAAAGAACCAATCATGGAGTGGTATACCTTTTGATCGAACTCTTTACCATTGTCGTCGGGACCCAGATGATGTTTGGCTGGCATTGGCGTCGTGAAGCCTTTGCAGTCTTGCATACCGAACTTCTTCAGGCAATCTTTGAGATACTTCTCTTGAGATATGAAGATGCCGTTGTGTTGCTGTCGTATTTGAAGACCGAGGAAGAACTTCAGCTCTCCCATCATGGACATCTGATATTGCTCTTGCATCATATATCCAAACTCTTCACTATACTTTTGATTGGTGCAGCTGAAGATAATGTCATCTACATATATTTGGCATACAAACAGTTCACCATCATATGTCTTCGTGAAGAGAGTGGGGTCGAGGGAACCAGGTATGAAGCCTTTGCTCTTCAGGAAGTATTTGAGTGTGTCATACCAAGCCCGAGGGGCTTGTTTGAGGCCATACAGTGCCTTGTTGAGCTTGTATACCATGTCAGGATGTTTTGGATCTTCAAAGCCAGGCGGTTGTGCAACATACACTTCTTCTTCAATCTTGCCATTGAGAAAAGTGCTCTTCACATCCATTTGATATAGAAGTATGTTATGATGATTTGCATAGGCCAGCAGTATGCGTATGGCTTCAAGTCGAGCCACAGGAGCAAATGTTTCATCGAAGTCAATTCCTTCCACTTGAGTATATCCTTGAGCAACGAGACGAGCTTTGTTTCTGACAACTTGACCATGCTCATCTTGCTTGTTGTGGTATATCCATTTGGTGCCTATTATATTGTGCTTTCGAGGATCAGGACACTTAACCAGTTCCCATACATTATTCAGCTCAAACTGTTGAAGCTCTTCTTGCATAGCTTGAATCCATTCAGGTTCCATGAAGGCTTCTTTAACTTTCTTGGGTTCTGTTATTGAGATGAATGCGAAGTGCCCATAGAAATTTGCTAGCTGAGTTGCCCTTGAACGAGTGAGCGGACCGGGTGCATTGATGCTATCAATTATTCTCTGAATCTGCACTTCATTGGCAACACGAGGATGTACAGGGCGAAGATTTTGCTCTTGCTGATCATTGTTGTTGTTAGAGGGATTGTCTTCAGGCTGAGCATTGTCTTCAGGTTGATCAGGTGCGGAGATGATAAGTTCCTCTTCAGGTTGAGTTTCAGAGGGTATGATTTCTCCAGTTCCCATTAGTTTGATTGATTCACTAGATGGAACTTCATCTAGCACGTTTGGCAGGTGCTCTCTCTGTGAACCGTTAGTCTCATCAAACCGCACATCCACTGTTTCAACCAGTTTATAATGAAAGAGATTGAAGACTCTGTAGGAGTGCGAATCCTTTCCATATCCAAGCATAAAACCCTCATGTGCTTCTGGTGCAAATTTTGAAGTGTGATGTGGATCCTTGATCCAGCACCTGGCTCCAAATACTCGGAAGTAACTGACATTTGGCTTCTTGCCAGTAAGGAGCTCATAAGATGTCTTATTCAGAAGCTTGTGAAGATAAACACAATTGATTGTATGGCATGCAGTATCAATGGCTTCAGGCCAGAATTTTCTTGGAGTCTTGTATTCATCTAGCATCGTTCGGGCCATCTCAATGAGTGTTCTGTTCTTGCGTTCGACGACGCCATTCTGCTGTGGCGTGTACGGAGCTGAGAATTCATGTGTGATGCCCAAAGTATCAAGATATGTATCAAGGCCAGTGTTCTTGAATTCAGTGCCATTGTCACTTCTGATGTGCTTTATCTCGGTGCCATAGTTGTTCATTGCTCGATTGGCGAAGCGTCTAAAGACATCCTACACCTCAGTCTTGTAGAGGATTATGTTCACCCAAGTATATCTAGAATAATCATCAACAATGACAAAGCCATAGAGACAAGCAGTAGTAGTAAGAGTTGAGTAAAGAGTGGGACTGAAAAGATCCATGTGGAGCAGTTCGAAGGGTCGAGTAGTTGTCATGATTGTCTTCGAGGGATGTTTGGCCCTCGTCATCTTTCCTGCTTCACAGGCACCGCATAAGTGATCTTTCTTGAACTTTATGCCCTCGATGCCTATGACATGCTTCTTCTTTGCAAGGTTGTGGAGGTTCCTCATGCCAGCATGCCCTAGCCTCTGATGCCAGAGCCAGCATTCTGATGCTTTTGCTAGAAGACATACGGCAAGTTGTGGTCCTACTGAGAAATCTACCACGTACAAATCATCTTTCCGATACCCTTCAAACACTAGAGACTTGTCAGATTCCATTAGAACAAGGCAGCGATATTTTCCAAACATTACGATCATGTTCAAATCGCAAAGCATTGAGACAGACATTAAGTTGAAGCCAAGGGATTCAACAAGCATGACTTTATCCATGTGTTGATCCTTTGAGATTGCAACTCTACCTAGACACAATACCTTACTTTTACCAGTGTCAGCAAATGTGATGTAACTCTTGTCGAATGGACGTAAGGTTGAGTCCATAAGAAGGCTTCTTTTGCCAGTCATGTGATTGGTACACCCACTATCAATAATCCATTCTGAAGACGCTGGTGTCGTACCCTACAGTGCAGTTAGGGGGATAGGCTTCACAAAGAGAATTGTGAAGCAAAAACATTTGACGAACCAGTGGGTTATGAAAGCTTAGATCCAGATTAGGACTGATAGGGAGAGTAGCAAGAGATTCAGGAACGAAGTACATAGTAAGACCATTCGGGCATTTGATCTTGCGCCCTACAAGATGTTTAAGGTCCCCAGCAATAGCGTCAGACGATTTTGGTTTTCTGCTGGAGACCTTTCCCTGCAAAAGAGAGTTAAGCTTTCTTAGCCACCCACATTTTCAAGGGTGGCCTAGAAGCAATAAGTCTAAGTGCAGCATCTGAGAACTTTGGCTTTGGAGCCCTAGCAAAAAGTCTTGCAGGCGGACAATAGTACTCATAAGAATAAGTAGAATAGTTCTTGGTCTTATGAACATGGCGATTCGATGAACCGCGCTCATATTCATAGGCCTGAGTACGATTTCCCTGCAAAACATTTGCGTTAGTGTGACTCAGGTGAGTCCTCTCTCTGTATGAAGCCTTTGGGCCGTATGAAGCCTATGGTCTGGGGTTTGTCTTCTTCACCTGTGGTGTCATGATGACATTCACAGGAAGATTTTCCAAACACTTTTTCGGCACCCAGATCTTCTTCATAGGCGGTCCATTCCTGCAGTTAGTACCAATGTACCTGGCAAACACTTCACCATTCTGATTCTTAAACATTTTATAGTTTGCATCAAAGAATTCATCAATGAAAATGGGGTTACCACAAGTGAAGCCAGATAGATTTAATGGATCTGCTGAAGGTTCCTTTGCAGCAACCCATGTGGTTTTGGGGTACTGCTCAGGTTTCCATTAAGAGCCATCATCATTCATTTTCCTTACGAACCCAACACCCTCTTTCCTCGGGTTTCGGTTCAGGATCTGCCTTTTGAGGACATCACATAGTGTTTGATGCCCTTTAAGACTTTTGTACATCCCTGTTTCAAGCAATGTCTTCAATCTAGCATTCTCATCAGCAATAGCAGTGGTATCCTCAGTAGAGGGGTTAGTTCCCACATCAACAGTTGAAGATATTGCAACAGTAGCAGCAGTAGAACATTCAGCAACAGAAGTAGCATTATCACGCTCAATGCATTTAAGACATTGTGGTTCAAATCCTTCCTGAGCGGAACTGATCTGTTTGGCGCGAAGTGACTCGTTTTCCTTTTGAAGATCTTCATGAGCCGCTCTCAATTTCTCAAGATCTTGCTTCCTTTGAAGATAATCATAGGAAACATTTTCATGAGTTGTTGAGAGCGTTTCATGACGACTTTCAAGTTCCTCATACTTAACGTGAAGATTTTTTATGTCTTCAATTAAGGACTCAGATCGAGTCATTTCAGCGCCTAACAGATCATTGCTTTTGTCTAACAGTTTTTGAATATGTTCCATAGCTTTCTATTGTTCAGTTGCAATTTTAGCAAGTGTTTTGTAGCTGGGTCTTGAACCACAATCAGAGTCATCTTCACTAGATGTTTGATAGTGAGTAGTGCGTGTGTTTACCTTGGCACCGCGTGCCATGAAGCAGTAGGTAGGAGCGGAGTAGTCCTTGTCATTTGCATCGGTGTCGGTGATGAAGTCATTGTCTTCAGTGTTGAAGATGGACTTGGCAACGTATGCTGTAGCCAGACTTGCAACGCCAGAATCGGACTCATCCCCAGACTCCACCTCCGCCTCCTCAGAAGCGGACTCCTCCTCTGAATCCATTTCCTTGCCAACAAACGCACGTGCCTTGCCAGATGAGCTCTTCTTGTGTGATGAAGACTTTGAGGAAGACTTGGAAGAGGACTTCGAGTATTTCATCTTCTTCTTGTCATTAGAGTCATATTCCTTACTCTTCTTCTTCTTTTTGTTCTCATTGTCCCACTGCGGACACTCAGAGATGAAGTGGCCAGGTTTCTTGCACTTGTGACATGTTTTCTTCTTGTAGTCATGAGCAGAAGCTTCATCATTCCTTGAGCTTGATCGTGAAGACTTTCTGAAACCTTTCTTATTGGTGAATTTTTGGAACTTCTTCACAAGCATAGCAAGTTCCTTTCGAATGTCTTCAGGATCATCAGAACTGTTGTCAGATTCTTCTTCTGATGAGGAGACATCTTTTGCCTTCAAGGCACGAGTTCGCCCATAGTTTGGACCGTAGATATCTCTTTTCTCAGAAAGCTGAAACTCATGTGTGTTGAGCCTCTCAAGTATGTCAGACGGATTGAGTGTCTTGAAATCAGGGCGTTCTTGAATCATCAGGGCTAGGGTGTCAAATGAATTGTCAAGTGATCTCAGTAGTGTCTTGATGACTTCATGCTTGGTGATCTCAGTAGCGCCAAGGGCTTGAAGCTCATTTGTGATGTCAGTGAGTCGATCAAACGTGAGCTGGACATTCTCATTGTCATTTCTCTTGAAGCGGTTGAAGAGGTTGCGAAGGACACTGATTCTCTGATCTCTCTGGGTTGAGACGCCTTCGTTGACCTTGGAGAGCCAGTCCCAGACTAGCTTAGATGTTTCCAAAGCACTCACGCGGCCATACTGTCCTTTGGTCAAATGACCACAAATGATATTCTTGGCAGTAGAGTCCAATTGAACGAACTTCTTGACGTCAGCAGCAGTGACACCTTCTCCAGCCTTGGGAACGCCGTTCTTGACGATATACCATAGGTCGACGTCAATGGCTTCAAGATGCATGCGCATCTTATTCTTCCAGTAGGGATATTTAGTTCCATCAAAGACGGGGCACGCAACAGAGACTTTAATTATCCCTGCAATCGACATAGCTAAAACTCCAGGTGGTTAAACCGAATCACACAGAACAAGGGAGTACCTTGCTCTGATACCAATTGAAAGTGTGTTATATCGACTAGAGGGGGGTGAATAGGTGATTTTTATGAAAGTCTTCAAAACGTGGAAGTTTCGAAGACAAACGATAGAAATAAACCTATGACCATGTAGCGGAAGGTAGAGTACACTAGGCAAACCATAGTCAAGTATTCAATGAAGTGAAAGCACAATGACTAATAGCAGCTAGGTAGTAAGGATCAGGTAGGAAGATATTATGAAGCCAAACAGAACACGCAGTCACTCAGTGAAGACAAAAGATAGTGCAATCATACAATGACTTCACAAGGACCAACAGTAAGTAAAGGGAAGGGAAGGATGAAACAAGTGACTCATTGAAGACAATGATTTGTTGGACCAGTTCCAGTTGCTGTGACAACTGTACGTCTGGTTAGGGCGGCTAGGTATTTAAACCTTAGGACACACAGTCCCGGACACCCAGTCCTGAACACGCAGCTCATGACACCCAGTCCTCACCGTATTCCCCTTGAGCTAAGGTCACACAGACCTCGCCCAATCACTCTGGTAAGTCTTCAAGGTAGACTCCCAAACCTTCACAGACTTCGTTCACCGACGATCCACAATGTCTCTTGGATGCTCAAAACGCGACGCCTAACCGGCTGGAGGATTCACAGTCCTCAAGTGTAATAAGTCTTTAGATCACACAGACAAGAAGACTTAAGTGATGCCTAACACTCTTTGGCTCTGGGTGGTTAGGGCTTTATCCTCGCAAGGAATTCTCTCTCAAAGGCTTCGAGGTTGGTTGCTCTCAAACGACAAAAGCCGTACTCTAACTCTGAGTAGCCAACCGTTTATGGTTGTAGGGGGTGGGCTATTTATAGCCACTAGGTAACCCGACCCGATTTGTCCGAAATGACTCTGGGTCACTAAGGAACTGACACGTGTTCCAACAGTTAGATTTCAAACACACACGACAACTTTACTTGGGCTACAAGCAAAGCTGACTTGTCCGACTCCGGACAAGATTCGCTCTCATAGTCTTCACTCGAAGACATAGGTTTTGGTTAAGCATCACTTCAGTCATTATGACTGGTTCACTTGGACCCCACTTAACATTACGGTGGTTCCTATGACTCAACAAAGAAGAAAAAGAACTACGAAAGATCTAAGTCTTCGAGCTCCATAGGCTTCATGCGATGTCTTCTCTTGTCATAGTCTTCAATGAGAATATCTTCATATACCACCTTTGACATCAATGTCTTCATACATTTTTAGGGGTCATCTCTGGTAGGAAAACTGAATCAATGATGGACTTCTACCTGTGTTATCCTGCAATTCTCACAAACACATTAGTCCCTCAACTAGGTTTGTCGTCAATACTCCAAAACCAACTAGGGGTGGCACTAGATGCACTTACAATTAGCTACCCGTGCCCACCTTCCAATGAGAGTAACTCTTCAACTCATACATTGTTTATTTCACTTCGTGCTTATCGAAGAATGAATGCTATGATCCCTTGGATTCGTTTGAAATATCCCTTTTTGATGAAATTGATGCTTTCTATGCTTGTGGCCATGATGCCAATATGAGTGATACTTATGGAGATGAACTTGCTACAGTTCCTTATGTTATGAAAGAAATTGTTGCTATCACTACAAAAAAAGACACATCCGTGAGATTTTGGGCCGAATGATTTTTTTCTGTCATGATTATGACACTTCTATGACGATAATTGTGACAAAACCCGGTATAATCATAGATGTGGTGGGCTCCTACTTCTGTGACAAAAAAATCATGACAGAAATTGGGCTTTTCGTCCTGGGCGGGCCGGAGACGCAGCTGCATGACATTCTTTGGGCTGTCCATGGCGGAAAAAATCATGGTAGAAGTGAGGGCGAGGAAAATATCGCAGAGTTCTCAGTTTCTGTGGGTTGTCGGGGCCGAGTGATGCATTGTGGCTTGCACATTTCTCTCGTGTACGTGCATGTGTGCGAGGCGTTGGCTAACTGAACCCGAGCGATCGCACGTTACTGAACCTGAGCGATCCATTCGCTGCTGTCTGAACCCGGGCAATTCCTTCGCTGTTGCTGCTAATCGAACCCGAGCGATCGATCACTATTGCTTCTTACTGAAGCCGATCGAGCCCCCATGCGAGATGTAGCCAGCCAGTGTTGGGTTGCCTCTCGATGAACAGTGACCATTGTTATCGTGCGCATGGTATGTAGAACGAGTCGAGACGTGGTGAGTCGAGCCGGTTGGTTGGCTGTGGATGAACAGTTCTCGGTGGGGGTTGGATGAACAGGACCCTGCGGTAGTAGGCCGTTGCTGCTGGATAAACAAGACTGTGAGGAGGCCGCCGCACCCCAACCGGTTGGGGTGGATGAATAGGACCCCATGGAGGCTCTATGAACAACAGCCGGTGGAGGCTGGATGAACAATAGCCGTGGGTGAATAGTAGCCCGTGGAGGCTGGAGGAGGTCGACGGTGGATGAACAGTAGCCCGTGGAGGCTGGAGCGAGGCAGTAGACGGTAGATGAACATGACCCCATTTCGATCATAGGCGCTCCAACACAAGTCCGTTTCCTCCATTTGCTGGTACGCCACGCCCCTCCCGATCAACATGACCCTGTTTCAACCGTAGGCACTCAAACACAAGTCTGTTTTGTCTGTCTTGTGGTACGCTGATAACGCACAAGTATAGGGGTTCACAATAGTTTTCGAGGGTAGAGTATTCAACCCAAATTTATTGATTCAACACAAGGGGAGCCAAAGAATATTCTAAAGTATTAGTAGCTGAGTTGTCAATTCAACCACACCTGAAAGACATAATATCTACAACAAAATATTTAGTAGCAATGTAATATGGAAGTAACAATAACAGTAGCAGTTTTGTAGCAATCGTAATAGTGGCAATAGAGAAGTAACTTAGCAAAGATCAATATGAAAACTCGTAGGCAATGGATCAATGATGGATAATTATGTCAGATGTCATTCATCATGCAATAGTTGTAACATAGGGTGACACAGAACTAGCTCCAATTCATCAATGTAATGTAGGCATGTATTCAGAATATAGTCATATGTGCTTATGGAAAAGAACCTGAATGACATCTTTTGTCCGACCCTCCCGTGGCAGCGGGGTCCTGTTGGAAACTAAGCGATATTAAGGCCTACTTTTAATAGAGTGCCGGACCAAAGCATTATCACTTAGTGAATACATGAACTCCTCAACCTACAGTCATCATCAGGAGTGGTCCCGACTATTGTCACTCCGGGGTTGCCGGATCATAACACATAGTAGGTGACTTTAACTTGCAATATCGGATCAAGAACACAAATATATTCATGAAAACATAATAGGTCCAGATCTGAAATCATGGCACTCAGGCCCTAGTGACAAGCAATAGGCATAACAAAGTCATAGCAACATCAGTCTTAGAACATAGTAGATATTAGGGATCAAAACCTAACAAAACTAACTCGATTACATGGTAAATCTCATCCAACCCATCACAGTCTAGCAAGCCTACGATGGAATTACTCATGCACGGCAGTGAGCATCATGAAATTGGTGATGGAGCATGGTTGATGATGACGATGGCGACGATTTCCCCTCTCCGGAGCCCGAAACGGACTCTAGATCTACCCTCCCGAGGAAGAACAGGGCTTGGCGGCGGCTCCATATCATAAAACGTGATGAGTTGAGGTCGGTGGAGGTCCAGGGGCCCACAAGGTCGGGTGCGCACCCCAGGGGGGTGGGCACGCCCACCACCCTTGTGGCCAGGGTGTGGGCCCCTTTAACTTGATTCTTTCACCAATATTTTTTATTAATTCCAAAACTTATCTCCGTGAAGTTTCAGGTCATTCTGAGAACCTTTTATTCTGCACAAAAATAAGGCCATGGCAATTCTGCTGAAAACAGCGTCAGTCCGGGTTAGTTCTATTCAAATCATGCAAGTTAGAGTCCAAAAGATGGGCAAAAGAGTTTGGAAAAGTAGATACGACAGAGACGTATAACCTCCCCCAAGGTTAACCCATTGCTTGTCCTCAAGCAATTCAGTTGACAAACTGAAAGTGATAAAGAAAAACTTTTACAAACTCTGTATGATCTTATTGTTGCAAATATGTGAAGCCAGCATTCAAGTTTTCAACATAGATTATGAACTAACCATATTCACAATAACATTTAGGTCTCACGTTTACTCATATCAATGGCAAATCAACTAGAGAGCAATAATAATAAATCTCGGATGACAACACTTTCTCAAAACAATCATGATATGATATAACAAGATGGTATCTCGCTAGCCCTTTCTGAGACCGCAAAACATAAATGCTGAGCACCCCTGAAGATCAAGGACTGACTAGACATTGTAATTCATGGTAAAAGAGATCCAGCCATAGTCATACTCAATATAAATTAATAACAATGCATATAAATGACAGTGGTGCTCTCCACACTACAAAAAAGACACATCTGTGACATTTTGGGCCGAACAATTTTTTTTTTCTGTCATACATATGACACTTCTATGACGATAATTGTGACAAAACCCAGTATCATCATAGATGTGGTGGGCTCCTACTTCTATGACAAAAAATCATGACAGAAAATGGGCTTTTCGTCCTGGGCGGGCCGAAGACGCAGCTGCATGACATTCTTTGGGCCGTCCATGACGGAAAAAACCGTGGTAGAAGCGAGGGCGAGGAAAATTTCGAGGAGTTCCCCGTTACGGTGGGAGGTCGGGGCTGAGCGATGCACGTTTCTCTCGTACATGTACGCGCGTGTGTGCGAGGCATTGGCTCTAACTGAACCTGAGCGAGGCGTTGGGCTCTAACTGAACCCGAGCGATTGCACTGCAGGCTGCGCGTTACTGAACCTGAGCGATCGATCGATGGCTGTTAACTGAACCCGATCGAGCGATTCCTTCGCTACTGCTGCTAACTGAAGCCGGTCGATTGGATGAACAGTGAGCGTTGCGGGGGGAGAGGGGTTGGATGAACAGTGAGCAGTGGCGTTGCCTTTGGAGGAACATGACCCTGTGGTGTGGAGGCCTGGATGAACAGTAGACGGTGGAGGGGTGCCCGTGGAGGGGTGGTTGAACAGGACCCCGTGGTGTGGAGGGCTGGATGAACAGTAGACGGTGGAGGGGTGGTTGAACAGTAGCCGGTGGAGTAGCGCATGGTGGAGGCTAGATGAACAGGAGCCCGTGGAGGCTGGAGGAGGTCGACGGTGGAGATGAACAGTATCCTGTGGAGTCCCGTTTTGCGGTACGCCACACCCCTCCCGATGAACAAGACCCCCGTTTCGACCGTAGGAGGTCCGTTTTGTCCG